>NC_079446.1:45574451-45596951 GCF_903798145.1 Danio aesculapii | reverse complement strand
TTCGGCCTTTTTCGGCCCGCCGAATACCTTGGGCCAAGGAGGGCCAACTAGGGCTTCGGGGCGGGGTTACATACAAAGGCGGAGTTTTCCTGTCAGGTTAAGAGAAGACCAGATGCTTTCTTCCCTTACATTTGTTTTGCTATCGCGCTTGATCAACTCACTAAGAAAAATCTGTGTTCGAAGTAAATGCCGCCGAACTCGAATGTCCTTATCCAGGGATCGCTGTCTGGCCTTACACCAACAGACCACAAACAGTAAAAAAGCAATCGCTTCGGTGTTCTCCATCTTCCAGCTCTCGTAGTAATGCCAGGTTGTGTTTGTGGTTATAATTTGAGTTTTTTGTTCCCGCTGAAGTGGGCGGGTTGTGTGACGTTTGATTCGGGGGACGTTCTGGGGGCGAGCAACTAGCCCGACAGTGGAAACGCGACATGATTTCGGCCTCATTTCTCAACCTCCCGGGCTATTGGCCCGGCCTGGCCCGATTAAAGCCCTGGCTCGCACTGGCCCGATAGTGGAAATGCGGCTACTGAGTAGCTAGTCTTGGGCCGCAGGATGATATTGTTGTGGCCCAAACTGAAATCTTTTGTACTTTCTGTCTCAGAACGGCGTTTTTTATGTCTCTGTTGTATTTTTCTTAAAAACAATTGTTATACAACCTCTTGCAATTACAATATTCTAAGTCAAAATCGTCATACATTTTGAGGAAAACATAAAAAGTTCCAATTCCCTTAATGTTTTTAATTAAAAATGGCTCTAAATGAGGTTTTTAGGAAAGCATTTATTTATAACATCCTTTTTTAACGTTACTCTCTCACTAGTGTAAAAATACAATGAGTTTGTATTGGGGCAACAAGAAAAAAAGTGACATTAACCTAATAGTTTTTACAAATTTAAGTAGATTGAACATAAAGCGAATCAAGTTGTCCCAAAAAACCCTCTAGAATTGTTGTTTCAGCTCATTTTATACAAGTAGTTTGAACAAACAAACATTTTTTTTGACTGTACTGTCACTTTTGATGGATTAATTTAACACACGGTCAGACTAGATGAGGTGAACTGATGTATATGTTAGCATGCATCTACAGTGTGGCGTTTCAGTCAGAGAAATGATTAGACATCAGTAATGAGGGTCAAACCGCAGAAATAAAGACTCAGAGGAGTTTCCAGAGTCTTCAGAGTGTGTGGAGCGCCTCGTCCTTGTCATCATAAATTACCACTGGATGAGAAGGTATTGACAAAGCAATCAATAGAGGCTCAAGATTCAGCCGTGGGCCACAGCGTCCTGAAATGTCAGCGGTAATGAACGCTGGAGCTAAAGCAGAAGAGATCTGTCGACATACTGCTTACTTCACATTTTCCTCAAAAGCTGAGCAACATGAGGGACGGTCCGCGCTCTCGTCTGCTGTCGCTCTGCTAAACTCATGTGACGTTGATTCTGTTCTGCTCCAGTCACTCCTGTGAGGGGAATATCATGAAGGTGTCTAAAGTTAACTGTAGCTGTTTCTCAATTCTAGGAGGATCAGTTGAGATGTACTTCCAGATAGTTTGGGTTTTTTAATGTTTGAGAGTGTCTGAGGGTTTCTCTGATGGCTTCTTGCTTGTGTTTTATAGATATCAAGACATGAGGCGACAGATTGGATTCGAGATTCGAGACATGTGGTACAACCTCGGTAAGAAAAGTAGTTGTTATTTTTTATTAATATAATTGTTTTTAATTGATTTATATATCATAAGAAAGCTGAACAAATAATCTTTTCATTAATGTATGGTTTAAGATTGAACTGAGATTTGGCTGAGATACTATTTGCCAATTTCAATTCACCTGTATTTGTATAGCGCTTTTACAATGTAGATTGTGTCATAGCAGCTTCACATAAAAGGTCACAGTAAATAGGAACAGTGTTGTTCAGTTTGTAGTGTTTAAGTTCAGTTCAGTTGAGCTCAGTTCAGTGTGGTTTAATAATCACTACTGAGAGTCCAAACACTGAAGAGCAAATCCAACGATGCGCAGCTCTACAGATCCTGAACCATGCAAGCCAGTGGCGACAGCGGAGAGGGAAAAAAAAAACTTCACTATATGGCGAAAGTGAAGAAAAAAAACCTTGAGAGAAACCAGACTCAGTTGGGCACGACCATTTTAATTTCTCGAATCGAATCAGTGACTCTGCATAGTCTGAGGGCCTATGAGAGATTTGCCAATCTCGAATCTGAGGGTTCAAAAAATCTAAATACTGATTGAAATTAAGCTCTTATCAGTGCATTTTACTAGTCAAAGCTGAGTTTTGATATTTAAAATAGGAAATTTACTAAATATCTTCATGGAACTTGACCTTTGCTTAATTTTTCTAATGATTTTTGACATGATTTTGAATAAATATGTTTTTCGTTGATGCCTGTTTGTTAAGATAGAACAATATTTGGCTAAAATCTCCTTCATAGATGTGCAAATTAAGTTCTTATCAATGCATTTTACTAATGACTGTTTTAATATATTTACAGTGGGAAATTTACTAAATGTCTTCATGAAACTAATATTCTAATATTCAGATTTTTGTCATGATTCTGATTATTTTGAATAAATATACTTGTTATTGATGTATGGTTTATTACGATTGAACATTATTTGGGCCAAGATCCTAGTTGCTAATCTGGAATCTGAGGGTTAAAAAAAATCGAAATATTCAGAAAATCTATTTTAAATATGTGCAAATTAAGTTTTTATCAATACATTTTACTAATCAAGTTAAACGTTTTGATATATCTACTGTAGGAAATTTACTAAGTATCTTCATGGAACTTGATCTTTGCTTAATATTCTAATAATTTTGGCATGATTGTAATGATGTTTTTTTTAAATAGATAAGCTTTTCGTTAATGATTAGTTTATTAAAATAGAATATTTGGCAAAGATACTGTTTGCCAATCTGAAATCTGATGGTCAAACATTTTCTAAATATTTTTAAAGATATTCAAATTACATTTTTATTAATACATTTTACCAATCAAGTAAACAGTTTTGATATATTTAGGAAATTTACTAAATATCTTCCTGTAGCTTGATATTTGCTTAATATGCTAATGATTTTGGCATGATTGTAATGATTTTGTAATAAATAAGCTTTTCATTGAGGTTTGGTTTATTAAGATAGGAGAATATTTGGTTGAAATACTAGTTGTCAATCATAAATTTGATGGTTCGAAATATTCAAAAAGTCTCTTTTAAAGGTGCAAATTAAGTTTTTATAAATGCATTTTACTAATCAACTAATACTGTATCTCTTGATATATTTAGGAAATGTACTAAATATCTTCATGGAACTCTATCTTTGCTTAATATTTTTTTAAAAATTGGCATGATTGTTATGATTTTTTTAATGAATAAGCTTTTTTTTATGTTTGGTTTATTAAGACAGAAAAACATTTGGTTGACATACTACTTGCCAATCATGAATCTGATGGTTCAAAATATTTAGAAAGTCGTCTTTAAAGATATGCAAATTAAGTCTTTATTTATCCATTTTACTAATCAATTAATATGTCTCGATATATTTAGGAAATGTACTAAATATCTTCATGGAACTCTATCTTTGCTTAATATTTGAACAAATTTGGCATGATTGTAATGATTTTGTGATAAATAAGCATTTTATTGATGTTTGGTTTATTACGATAGAAGAATATTTGGTTGAGATACTTACCAGTCATGAATCTGATGGTTCAATAAAACCTAAATATTCAGAAAGTCTCCTTTAAAGATATGCAAATTAAGTTTTTATCAATACATTTTACAGTTTTGATATATTTACTGTAGGAAATTTACTAAATATCTTCATGGAGCTTTATATTTGCTTAATATTCGAATGATTTTGGCATGATTGTAATGATTTGTTAATAAATAAGCTTTTCGTTGATGTTTGGTTTATTAAGATACAAGTTGCCAGTTTGGAATCTGATGGTTCAAAGTATTCAGAAAGTCTCCTGTAGAGATATGCAAATTATCAATACATTTTACTAATCAAGGAAAATGTTTTGATATATTTACAGTAGGAAATTTACTAAACGTCTTCATGGAGTTTGATATTTGCTTAAGTTTATAATGATTTTTGGCACAAAAGAAAATGTAATCATTTTGACCCATTTACTTTAAAAATTTACTTGCACAGCATGAAACTGGTTTTGTGATCCAGGGTCTCAGATATAATTGCATAATTCGAATACTAAACCTCATTCTAGTTGATCAGTTTCATTTGGTGTCAGTATAATGTATAAAAAAGTTTTCCTGGCATGGGTTTGTTAAGTTAAATGCTAGTATTTGTTTAATTCTATAAAGATCTAAGAACATTTCTTATAAATTTCAAATTATATATAGTCTTTTGGAGGTTTTATCCTCTTCAAAATGACATTGTCAGAATAATAAATATTTTCATTTGTTCTGATTTAAAATCAGCGTTATTTCAGCAAAAATAGATTTCTTAACTGTTGGCAAAAATGTATATGTTTAATAAATTATAGTACATTAATTTAGAACATTTAAACATACGCATTATTATGCAAATATAATCCTTGTTTCTGATAAAGATTATTTTTTTATGTCTATGGTATGCACCATGTACATAATAAAATGATAATGGTTTAAAAAGGATGTAAAAATGTGTTTTGAACTTACCCATAAAACCTGCAGAAGCCCTGTTCGTTTGAAATCTGAATGGTTTAGTAATATGTATTAATATCTAAATATCAGTTGTTATTGATCAATTTAAACATGCACCATTGTACAATAAGAGTACTGTGTCTAATCTCCTGCTTGCATTTAGAATAACATTTAAAGGGGACCTTATATGGCCCTCTTTTTAAGATGTAAAATAAGTCTCTGGTGTCTGTCCCTAGAGCACGTATGTGAAGTTTCAGCTCAAAATACCACACAAATAATGTTTTATAACTCTCTGAAATGGACACTTATAAGTCCCACTCTGGTCCTAATTGTGGTGTTTTGGTGACTGTCGCTTTAAATTCAAATGAGATTGTGCTCTTTTCAAAAGAGGGCGGAGCTACAGATGCCTATGTGTCAGCATAGTGGCAGATTCAAAAACAAGACTAACCTCATGTGCTAATGAGGGAGAGATGGTCACTAGTGGGCGGGGCTTTCCCGCTCTGATGACGTGTAGGAGAATGTCAATTAAAGTGTTTCTGCAGGCCATTTTTACCAAGTGTGATTATGAAAATGAAAATTAATACATTTGTACGATTAGAAGCTGGTTATATTCACCCACTTTTGCCACACAACTGTGTTAAAACCCCTTATAAAGGTGATTTTTGCATAATAGGTCTCCTTTAAAAGGTTTCCAAGCATTCACACACCATGATTCATGACTCCTTATTTATTTCAGCACAGCTTTTGTCAGCCACATTTTTTTATTTTGCTTACAGATTGGAGCGGGTTATTTTTCGACCACGACACCTCAGAGTTATTTAGAGCCATGCAAAGGAAACACTCTAAAAGTGAAGGTGCTAATTAGTGGCAGGACAGTTGAGGAAGCACCGCTGCGAGAGTATTTCCAGCTCCTCGTTCTTCTCAAGGAGTTTTTTGCCACCTCACGGCAGACGTGTTTCTTGACTTGTTCATTAGCTCTCAGCGTTTGATACCAGGTTTAGTCACATACACCAGAGATTCAGAGATGTTTGCTTCTATTCAGAGCTGCGATTGTGTGAAACTCTGAAGATTAGCGCGGCGCAGATGAAAGTCAGTCTTTTGAGTGCTTTAGAAATCGTGCCTCCAAAATAGAAGTTGTACACACCTCGCCAAAATACATAAAAGTTGATGTTAGTCACAAGAGAGGAGGAGATGATATTCCCCGCACTTCGGCAGAAATAACACAGACACACGCTGTAAACAAACACAGGAGGTCTTAAAGAAATATGGAGAAGATTTAGGGAAGGACTGCTTGAACCTGAAATTGCGAACACTTTTATTTTAGAATGTTGTAATTGTCATTTACACTCACCGGCCACTTTATTAGGTACACCCAGGACTTAATTTGTGCCGGAACACTCCGGATCCGGCACCTCTGAAATCAGATCTGGCACCTCATTTAGCCGATCCCCCTCCTGAACCCCCTCAGACCGCTGTTCACTTTCACTATCTTCTGTGACTCCCCAACCATCTTTATTTTCATCCGCGACACCAGACTGGTTTCTTGAACATGACAATGAGTTCACTGTACTCAAATGGCCTCTACAGTCACCAGAGCTCAATCCAATAGAGCAGTGTTTCCCAACCCTGTTCCTGAAGGGACACCAACAGTACACATTTTCAACCTCTCCCTAATCAAACACACCTGAATCAACTTATCAGAACATTAGAAGAGACTCCAACACCTGAAGTTAATGGGTCAGAAAAGGGAGACATCCAAAATATGTACTGTTGGTGTGCCTCCAGGAACAGGGTTGGGAAACACTGCAATAGAGCACATTTATGATGCGGTGGAATGGGAGGTTCACATCATGAATGTGCAGCTGACAAATCCGCAGCAACTGTGATTGACAGATATGCTATCATGTCAATATGGAGCAAAATCTCAGAGGAATATTTCCAGTACCTTGTTGAATCTAAGCCACAAAGTATTAAGGCAGTTCTGAAGGCAAAAGGGGGTCCAACTCGGTACTAGTAATGTGTACCTAATAAAGTGGCCGGTGAGTGCACTAAACCTGAATATTGAGTAGGGGCAGGGCTTTTTTACTTGCACATCATTCCCTCTTAATAAACCAACTGTAAGAAGGAGCATGATTAAGAATATTCTGGCTGAAGTCGTCAAACTGACATTATTAGAGAAGGACCGGGCCTCAAAACACAGAAGCAAATGGTCAGACTTTGATTAAATATTACCAAAACAAACTTTTTTTTTTTCAACGGATTACCTAGCATGGATTAATTCTTCACCTAAAGAATAACAAAGTTTGCTAGCAAAATTAACATTGTGCATTTTTCTATTACACCCACACACACACATTCATGTTTCTTCTGAACGTCCTGCAGGCCCACACAAGATCAAGTTCATCCCGGAGATGGTGGGTCCCATTCTGGAGATGACGCTGGTTCCGGAGATCGAGCTGCGAAAAGCCACTATTCCCATCTTTTTTGACATGATGCAGTGCGAGTTTCACTTCAGACGCTGCTTCCAGACGGTCAGTGTTCCTCACACATATCAGTTTAACATGTCCTTGCTGTATGAAAATCAGTCATTTCTTTCAAATTCATAATTCTATGGTACAGATGCAAAAACAAACATGCAACAGCACAGCTTCTTTAAAGGCGCTGTATGTAAGTGACTCTTCCGAAGCATAAAAATACCATAATATGTTTGCAGATTATTCAGACACATGCTAAGTGAATGTTCTTGTTTATCTCAAAAACAAGGCTAGAGTCAGTTATTGAAAATGTGCGTTACGTGCCGGAACGACTGTCTTTGTTTTGGTTCTTTTAACCCGCCCAATGCCACTTCAGCCAATTATATTTCAGCACTCCGGGTTGCCTTGGCATGTATCCATGACTGAAAATATGACCTCCGGTGGAAATTAGCAGACTCTGAAATGAGACGCAGATTCAGAGTTCCACATGAGGTGGTTATTACAACATAAACATAACAAATGTAAACATTAGGTGAGCAGGTTACATTGTAACCCCATGTCCTAACAACATGCTATGCGATGAGATTTGCAGTGATAAGCAATGTGGCTGTTTGCACCAGACGAAACATGACAGAAATTTAAAAACAGACATTCAGAAGCACAGAATAGTGCACTCGCTGCACACCAACGAAATGGTAAAGTTTATAATCTAATTAATACATATTAAACCTCTTTAACAATATTAAATATACATGCCGAATCACTGATATGTGTTGTCACAGCTCTAAAGTTCAATTTCAAATGGTTTATTTTATTTTCAAGATCTGAGGTGAACTATCTGCTGCTGCTTTCAGTAGTATGGCAATAAATGTCATGTAAAATGGCATTCAAACTCGCATTATTAGCATTAAACACTGAATAAAGCACATGAGGTGTACCTGAGGTGATCATTGTCAGTACTGTTGTGAATTTCTGTAGTCTGGCTCACGGCACCAAACTGTTTTGAAATTTTAAGACGAGCCCAAAAAACCAGGGAGAACTTTCGGTTGTCTTCAAAACAGAATCCTTTAATAAGAAGAACTCAGCATGGCTGTGGCGTCATCGAAAGAAAACTCTCAACTGTACAGCAAGCAGTAGGTTTTTATACATTTTACAGACAGTAATTCATGTAGGGGGGGACAGTCTAAAACAAAGCATGCAAATTAAGTTTTGGAGTCAGTATGATGACCTGCATATAGATGTTAGAAACCTGCCCAGCTACTGGCCAGATGAGTTAATCAACAAAAGGGGTTTCTTCTACCTGAAAGTATCACCCGAATACAAAGGCAGAAAACAGTGTGCAAATGATGTTCTGGAGACAGAAACCGTCTGACCAGTTTACCGAAAAGAGAAAACAATAGACACAGCCGTGCTGTGAAACTGACAATTTGCATTACTTTGGAGACAGTCAGGGCTCAGGAAACCAAGACATTTTAAGGCCCGTCACACCCTAAAAACAACTTTTCAGTTATATATAGATAATATACATTTATATTCCCACAGTACATTAGAAAAACAGTTTCTAAAATCTAAATTTCAGGTGTTGGTTTGGACAAAAACTCCTTTTAAGATGGAAAATATTCCTTCTATTGCGTGCCGTTGCTTCTATTTATAACACCACTTAAATCAGCCTATTTTGGTGTCGTCAATCTGCCAACCTGATCCTGTGTTTTGAACCAGGGATGCAATACCTAGTTCAACCACTGGGTGTTAAACTTACATACTACACCTTTAAATTTAGAAGGTTAAACATTCATTGAAATGTTAAAGAGATAGATATCCCTAAAAATCGAATGATATCTTTTACATTTAATTGGAAATGTATGGAAGTCAGTGGCTTTGAGCAGTTACTTTGGAGACAGTCAGGGCTCAGGAAACCAAGACATTTTAAGGCCTGTCACACCCTAAAAACAACTTTTCAGTTGATAATATACATTTATATTCAGTAGATAATATACGTTAATATACAGCCGTGCTGTGAAACTGACAATTTGCAATACTTTGGAGACAGTCAGGGCTCAGGAAACCAAGACATTTTAAGGCCCGTCACACCCTAAAAACAACTTTTCAGTTATATATAGATAATATACATTTATATTCCCACAGTACATTAGAAAAATAGTTTCTAAAATCTAAATTTCAGGTGTTGGTTTGGACAAAAACTCTTTAATATGGAAAATATTCCTTCTATTGCGTGCCGTTGCTTCTATTTAGAACACCACTTAAATCAGCCTATTTTGGTGTCGTCAATCTGGCAACCTGATCCTGTGTTTCGAACCAGGGATGCAATACCTAGTTCAACCACTGGGTGTCAAACTTACATACTACACCTTTAAATTTAGAAGGGTAAACATTCATTGAAATGTTAAAGAGATAGATAACCCCAAAAATCGAATGATGTCTTTTACATTTAATTGGTAATGTATGGAAGTCAGTGGCTTTGAGCTTTTCTCAAAATCTCTTCTTTTTGTATGAAACTCATAAAGGTTTAGGGTTCACATTATTTTGATGGTGCCTTTAACGCATTTTGTTGAATTTAAGTTACTTTGCATCTACATGCCAACTAATTCTCAATACATTCTAAGTAGACTGTTAGGTTGGGGTTAGGGTTTGTGTAAGTTGACATGTACTTGCAAAGTTACTGATAGTCAGTTAAATGTCTGTTGAAGGAGCAGTAACAACATATTAAGCAGACAGTCTACTAATACTCAAATGAGAAGTAATTGGCATGTAATTGCAATGCAACTTTTAGTCAACAAAATGTGCAATAGGGATGACCAAAATAGTGTTACCAAGGTTTATAACCAACTTGAGGGAGAGTAAATGCTGAGTAATTTGTTTTTGGGGGGTCATTTTTGGGTGAACTGTCACTTTTAAACACACAATCTTCACATTTTATTAACGTTAGGTTTTTACAAGTATATTATTTAGGTAAACAGTCACAACATGCTAATACAATTGTGTGTATTTTAAAAATAGCTGGTTTTCATGTCTTAGAAGGACCATTTCTCTCATGCACTTGAAAACATTAGTCTTAAAATCTACCAATCGCGTGCTCAGTTCATCACAATATGTCTTTAGCATGTGCTAATACATGTGTGGATTTAAAATATAGCTGGTTTTCATGTCTTAGAAGGACCATTTCTCTCATGCACTTGAAAACATTAGTCTTAAATTCTACCAATTGCATTCTCAATTCATCACACTATATCTTAGTATGTGCTAAAACTCATCTTGCATACTATATAGTGCACAAATTAGAATGCAGTGGGCGTGTGACGTCCCGCAGAGCTCTTCATGTAGCTCAAAGATCACTGCAGGAAGGTTATGGATCCACGGCTTCCTCTGATACGCTTTGCTGCTATGATGATGTACAGATGTGAGAGTTCACTTTCATTTATTTTCCGAGTAAACTGCAGCAGGAGTTTGAGAGGAGCCCCACAGGATCAGTGAGTATCTGCGTGCTCAGACCTGTCTGTCCTGTGGGACGTACGAGGATATCATTAAAATGAGATGCATGCTGAGGGCTGCATAACGCTGTGGTTAATGCAAGTAATGACGCAGTCAGTGTCAGTCACATCTTAGCAGAACTTGTGCACTGGATTTTGAGCTTTTGGTTTAATTAGTGCACGATATGTGAGTTTGGAGGAAAAGTGTCTGTCTGTCTGTCTGTCTGTCTGTCTGTCTGTCTGTCTTTCTAACTGTCTGTCTGTCCGTCCATCCATCCATAATGTCTGTTTTTCTATCTATCTATCTATCTATCTATCTATCTATCTATCTATCTATCTATCTATCTATCTATCTATCTATCTATCTATCTGTCTGTCTGTCTGTCTGTCTGTCTGTCTGTCTGTCTGTCTGTCTGTCTGTCTGTCTGTCTGTCTGTCTGTCTGTCTGTCTTTTCAACAGCCTGTCTATCCATGTCTGTTTTTTTTCCATCTATCTGTTATTCTGTCTGTCTGTCTGTCTGTCTGTCGGTCTGTCTGTCCGTCCATATGCCTGTTTTTCCATCTGTCTATCTGTTTTTCTGTCTGTCTGTTTGTCTTTTCAACAGTCTGTCCATCCATGTCTGTTTTTTTTACCATCTATCTGTTATTCTGTCTGTCTGTCTGTCTGTCTGTCTGTCTGTCTTTCTAACTGTTTGTCTGTCCGTCCATCCATAATGCCTGTTTTTCCATCTGTCTATCTGTCTGTCTGTCCATCCATATGCCTGTTTTTTCATCTGTCTATCTGTTATTCTGTCTGTCTGTTTGTCTTTTCAACAGTCTGTCCATCCATGTCTGTTTTTTTTCCATCTATCTGTTGTTCTGTCTGTCTGTCTGTCTGTCTGTCTTTCTAACTGTTTGTCTGTCCGTCCATCCATAATATCTGTTTTTCCATCTGTCTATCTATCTGTCTGTCTGTCTGTCTGTTTGCCTTTTAAACAGTCTGTCCATCCATGTCTGTTTTTTTCATCTATCTGTCGTTCTAACTGTCTGTCTGTCTGTCTGTCTGTCTGTCTGTCTGTCTGTCTGTCTGTCCATTCATCCATATGCCTGTTTTCCATCTGTCTATCTATCTATCTGTCTGTCTGTCTGTCTGTCTGTCTGTCTGTCTGTCTGTCTGTCTGTCTATCTGTTTGTCTATCTGTCTTTCTGTCTGTATTTCCATCTGCCTGTCTGCCCATCCATCTGTCTGTCTATCTTTGTTCATATATCTATCTTTACGTTTTCCTTTCCGTATATATCTGTTTGCTGTCTGTCTGTCTGTCTGTCTGTCTGTCTGTCTGTCTGTCTGTCTGTCTGTCTGTCTGTCTGTCTGTCTGTCCATCCATATGTCTGTCTGTTTGTCTGTCCATCCATATGTCTGTCTGTCTGTCTGTCTGTCTGTCTGTCTGTCTGTCTGTCTAACTAACCATCTGTCTGTCTGTTCATCCATATATCTGACTTTTTATCTGTCTCTCCATCTCTCTGTCTGTCCATCTCTCTGTGTGTCTGTGAAGCAGTGCAGTGATGGTAATGAGCAGATAAAGGGAATCTCTCAGTAAGTGTGACTGATATGGGCTGATTACTCTTTGACACAGAGCAGGAGGCTGGAGCAAATGCAGGAGGAGGAGAGAGAGGAGGGCTGGGAGGAACCGCTCTAATCAAATGAAAGATTAGCCATGCTCCTTATTTACGGCTGCTGTGTTTAATTGCAGTTTGAGAACGAGATCATCACCAAGCTGGATCACGAGGTGGAGGGAGGCCGCGGAGATGAACAGTACAAAATCCTCTTCCAGAAGATGTGAGCGCACACACTCACAGCCATACTACACTGACAGACACACAGGCTCACTACACAGACACACACTCATACACAATCATACTATACGCACACACTCACACACATATTACACACAGAGATGGTGATATTGATATAATAATTATGTAAAGCAACAGGGCAGAAGAATTTGTGCCTTTTATTGCAACATCAAATTAAAACTGACCCTTATTAATTAACATTTTTAATCTTATAAGTATTTAATATTACACATTTGAAGTTTATTTCAATTTAATTCAGATTTACTTATTAAATATTTAACTGGTTTATTATCACAAAAAATGTGATAAATTAAGTGAAAAATAAAATATTAATAATAATAATAATAATAATAATGTAGTAATCTACTAATTTTCATTTTTAAACACATTTAATAAAAACAATACAGGCTTCATAGAAAAATAGGAACATTTAGTTGAAAGTTTTCTAAAATAAAATGTAAGCTTGAAATATAAAAACCTGTAAATGACATTTACTTGATCTTATTGACCTTCATTCAATATGATGTGCATATGGTCATTATTAATCTATAATATTTTAGCTAACTCATTGAGCATTTATTTAAAGCTGCATTTTAATTTAAAATAACTCACATCAGTGGCAGTATCAGTGGCAGGGGCGTACTTAACCAATAAGCGAGGTGAGCAGGTGCTTAGGGCCCCGGGGAATTAGAGAGCCCCCACCAATGCCAAGTAGCACATATTAATAATATAGTGCTCTTATAAATTTTCGATTATATGTTGTAAAATCTGTCTATAGACATTAAGATTTTTTTTATGGTACTGCTTCTTTTTAAAACCGGGGGCCCCTATGAATAATGGAACGTTCCTTGCACATTTTTTCCACATTTGCACATGCAAATATCAAAATGCAATCACAAATATGGCTTCTAACTAGGCCCACATGGAATCTGCGCACGCAGAATTCTGCAGATATTTAGCCCGTCATTAATTCTGTTTACTTGAGTAAATGTGTGTAATATCTATATTTATTCAGTTTTTTAATTAATTCCAGTAATATTATTGACTAATATGACAATGTTCATCTGATTTATGTACAATATAGTTTGTAAAGTAATATTTTATATATCTATTTTAGTAGATATATTATATGAGAGACTTGCTTTGCTTACCAAATAAAGTGAATCTAATTGGATTTGCATTTTAAACATTAAAAAAAGTTTAAAATATTATCATTATTATTAATTATTTTTTATTTCACATATTAGGGTTTTAGTTATGATATTCCCAAAATCATTCCGCAGAAATCCACAGATTTTTACCAAAATTCTCAGCAGAAATAGTAAAAAACGTCCGCAGATTCCGTCTGGCCCTGCTTATAATCAGAATCAGAAAGAGCTTTATTGCCAGTTATGTTCACACATAACATATAGTTAGTTTGTGAAATTAGTTTATTTACAAAAAAAAAAAAAGAATCTACAGAGAAAAGGAATATCTATACAGAAGGGTGAGGGTGTTTTGAGTTTACACACCTGGAATTGTTTAAGGCCCCGAAATCACCCCGAATCAGTCCACCCCTGATTAGTGGTCATTTACAGTACATTCAAATGCAGGGCCGTTTCAATTCCTTTAATTTTTACTTGACATTGCAAATGCTTCTGTATTATGTTGTAAAAGGACATCCATCCTTAATGTGTGTGTTTGTGACAGTTTGTTGGAGCACTGCAGAAAGCACAAGTATCTGGCTAAGACTGGCGAAACCTTCGTGACTCTGGTGGTGCGTCTGTTGGAGAGACTCCTAGACTACAGGACCATCATGCATGATGAAAACAAGGAGAACCGCATGAGCTGCACAGTTAACGTGCTGGTGAGGAGAATATCTGACTCTTCACGAGTTCACACTTGCAATCGTTTCAGAATAAAAGCGTATTTGGCGTGCTGTCCGGGGAGAGGGCTCTGAGCTCGGGGAGACACCCCAACTCGAGTTATTCCCCTTATCAGGAAACAGAGAGGAATTGGGATTCGAGCGAAGTATCTAGCCCGGCCCCAGAACGCCCCCCCCCCGGGATTGTAATGCTTAAGAGGTGAGGTGATGGGGTGGTGGAGGTATGCTAAAGTCGTAAGATGCTGCAGGTAAGACAGCTTTGGTATATGCAGGGGTTTGGTCAAGAACTGATTGGATAATAGAATAATTGTCGATGACGTGTTTGATACTGAAACTTCTGCGCGTGCTCCTCCCCAAATTTGTTTAAAAAACATCACTTAATTTCTGACTCAAACTCCAAAAAAAATTATACATTTATTAAAATGACACAATCTCAAAGAAAATCTGGCCAAAACGAAGGTATTTTTAAGTGTGTATAGCCTTAAGAACCCTGAATGAAGAATGCTGATACTTTCTTACAGTAGCTATATACGCTTGGGAAAATAGTAAATATATATTTTTTATTAAATATAAAGTTGTATGTTGTATGTACAGATTGTTATAAATATACAGATTATAAGGTGCTGTGTACAAGTGCGAATGTAGAAAGTTTTGCATTGTATATTGATATAAGGTGCTGTGTACAAGTGCGTATGAGAAAGTATTGCACATATTTTATTGCACAGTAGGGGAATATTTAACTGTTCATAAGGTAGATCGCCTGAGGAAAGAAACTTTTCCTGTGTCTGGCTGTTTTTGTGCTTGGTGCTCTGAAGCGCCGACCAGACGGTAACAGTTCGAACAGGTAGTGTGCTGGGTGTGAGGCGTCCAGAGTGATTTTGCGAGCCCTTTTACTCACTCTGGAAGAGTACAGTTCTTAAAGTGTAGGAAGGGTTGTGCCAGTGATTCGTTCAGCAGTCCGGACTATTCGCTGTAGTCTACGGAGGTCGGTTTTGGCAGCTGAGCCGAACCAGACAGTGATTGAAGTGCAGAGGATGGATTGGATGACAGCTGAGTAGAACTGTACGAGCAGCTCCTGTGGCAGGTTGAACTTCCTCAGCTGACGAAGGAAGTACAGTCTCTGCTGGGCTTTCTTCACAATAGAGTCTATATGAATGTCCCACTTCAGATCCTGAGAGATGGTGGTGCCCAGGAACCTGAATGACTCTACTGCAGCCACAGTGCTGTTCATGATGGTGATTGGGGGGAGTGCAGGGGGGTTTCTTTTGAAGTCCACTATCATCTCCACTGTTTTGAGCGTGTTCAGCTCCAGGTTGTTGTATCTGCACCATAACGCCAGCCGCTCCACCTCCTGGTGCAGATACAACAACCTGGAGCTGAACACGCTCAAACGTATATATTAATAAAACGTATGCAATCTGCACTCCGAAATAAAGTACAAAGACTGCCACCTGGTGGTAATAGAGAAAATTTATTGATATGAACTTTTTAGATACAAAGGCGTACATGCACAATATTCAACTTAAAAAAAAAAAAGGATAATAATTTATGCAGTCATGCAGGTGTTTTGACCGCTAATATACGTGATTTGATGCTTCAAAAACGTTGCAGACACCTTTACTGATATCAAAATGCTTTTTTGATGCTAAATTAATTTATGCAGTTATTCCTTATGTCGATTAAAAAAAACTTGAGTAGGCCTAGGCTACTATTATAAATAAAGTCTTCTCTAAATATAGAACTAAATACATTGATATGCATTGAAATACATGATGAATACTCTTGACACATGAAAGTGTAAAGCCTGCAGCTCTCAACAAATGTGGAAGGTTATTGCGTGTCATATTTAACAAACCATTTACTGCTAATTTTATGTAATTTTGCTCACATGGATAATTGAATATTAATCAGATGATGTCATTACGCTGCTGTGCCGTCAGCCAATCGTTGCATTGCTGATCATGATTTCGAGGATCGATTGATCTGGCCTTTACAGCACATGCAGCGATCTCAGATCAGTTTATCCAGACATTTTAATCTGATTCCCGAACTTGTTTGAAGAACCAAATTAGCCAGAGATCAGTTATCAAGATTAAAAGATCCAGGATCTGCCAAATCATTTAGATCATTTAAGCGACGTATGAAGAACGGACCCCAGAGGTGTCTACACTTGGACCTGGAGTGTTTAGCTCCAATGCTAATCAAACACACTTGAACCAGCTAATCAAGCTCTTACTAGATACACTAGAAACTTTCTGGCAGGTGTGTTGAAGCAAGTTGGAGTTAAACTCAGCAAGACATCGGCCCTCCAGGACCGAGTTTGGACACCCCTGTTATAGACCATTTCAATGTGGTCATGTCATTGGCCCATGAACATTTCCTGCTTATTATCAAACTATTTGATAACTGTAACAAGAGGCAATTCAATCATAACTTAATGTTAAAGCAGCTCTCATAACATTATTAATCAATATGTGGCTCTTTTTGGATTCTCGAAAGCTGTAGAGATTAAAAAATGTAAAACAGGAAATACGTTGGGACCGTTGTTTTTGTTTGCATCCCTCTATATGGTCTATTTAAGCTTCCTAATCAATGTTAAAAATTAAAAGGGGAGCGAGTTAGAAATGACACCAAATATGAACAGAAATGCCCATTAATTCAAAAGAAAAGGCGTAAATAAAAGAGTAGCATCAGCTCCTTTCTCTCAGTGTCTGAAACGTTTGGTTGGTAGCTCCGATCTCTCTAAACCCTTCCCTTATAAGATCCTCCTCTGCTCTAATTGGAGTCCAGTCTATTGTGATTGGTCAAAATCAAGTACCCATTACTATATGTAAATTTCAGCTGTTCCTCAGCACTTTTGAACGCTTGAAGTAAAGTTTAACATGAACCATGCTATTTCAGTTTCATCAACTAACAGTGTTTCAAGGTCAAAGTAGACATTGTTCAAAGGCAGCAAATAAAGTCTATAGTCTGGCATTATGCAAATTAGTTGCCAACCTTATGTAGGTTTGTACAGGAATTCATTTTAGATGGTTCAGTTCCTTCTTTTTCCAGACAATAAATCCATTTGTCATGACCTTTTACATGCGCAAACAGATACATTTCACAATACATGAAAGATAATATTAGACAATGTGCAGAAAGGGCACTTTCACTCTATTTCCGAGACTTTGTGTATGTGATTGACTACTTTCACACTTCTAATCATGAGTTTTATGAGCTGCCTGAACACTTGCTTGGTTGCAGGATTCCTTCCATTTTAGCATTCGCCAGACTCGCGCTGCATTCAAAGTACACATTTACATTTTATCACTTCATGCATTCCCTGGGAATCAAACCTATGACCTTGGCACATTGCTAGTGGTGTGCTTTACTGTTTAAACCACAGGAAAGCTTTTCTACGCACACACACGTATATTGAGACACTCATATAGATTTGAAGTCAGAATTATTAGCCCAAATTTTTATTTTATATAATATTTTCCAAATGATGTTTAACAGAACAAATTTGTGTCACAGTATTTCCAATATTTTCTTTCTGGAGAAAGCCTTATTTGTTTTATTTCGGCTAGAATAAAAGCAGTTTTAAAAAAAAAAACATTTTAACGTCAATATTATTAGCTCCCTTAAAGGGCCATGAAACCCACACCCCCTCCCCCTGTATCAGCAGGGTGTTTTCACACCTCTAGTTTGAAAAAAGTCAGTAAAGTGGGTGACTCCAGCTTTAAGTGGGAGTGTCGGGGGAGGGAAAGAGGGAAGGGTTTGCATAAAAAATGGGAGTTTCGGTTCAAGCAATCACTGATTTTCACAGAGGTAAAACAACACAGACGCAGGGGAGAAAGACAGTGACCGTTTGAATGGACATCAGTATTCAAATTATTTGACAAATTCTTAATTTGTTGACTTTAACTGCAGTTTGGCACTTTCACTTTCATTCAGGAACATTTCATGCATGCCCCCCACGACAAACGAGATATTGGATGTGAGGAACTGCTGGAAGAGTGTAGTTTTAATGGAATATTTGATATCGCACGGCGAATGGGAGAAAAAAAACCTCTGCATTTCTCTGTAACTTAGATGCACTCAGTAGGTAGTGTCAGAAAGCCGTGTGTATATAGACCAGGCATGGGCAAACTCGATCCTCGAGGGCCGGTGTCCCTGCAGAGTTTTGCTCCAACATTAATCAAACACACCTGAACACCCTAATTAGTGTCTTCAAGATCACTAGAAAGCTACAAGCAGGTGTGTTTGATTAGGGTTGGTGCACAACTATGCAGGGACACCGGCCCTCCAGGATCGAGTTTGCACATCCCTGATATAGACTATCCTGTCACAAAATGCGCCGATAATCCTAAACGATAGTAATAGTTTAATTAAGGTGTTTACACTCGGAGAGCAGCATTTCCAGCAGATCTTTCAGCCCATAATATTGCAGTGATATTAACGTACGGTACACTTAGTATCTAATTTATTTTGACTAAGGTATGTCTTTAAAATTAAAGAGTACTGCTGACAACACTAACTTTGCCATCTTAATAAACATAAACAGAGAAAACTGATCACACACTTACCAAATCAGGGACAGGACAATCAACACCAACTGGATTCGTGTCTTTTTTTAAAAGGAGACGAGCGGCAAATCCGGATTTCAACATTTCCAGATGCGAAAAGCTCTTGGGTAAAAAAAGTTCCTCACAAACATATTTTTGTCGCATGTTAGCAGACCACTGTAATCCACACATGAGTCCAGCTGCACTCTCATAGCGGGTAAATGAAAACAAATCCTTTGTTAAGGCACATTTATAAACGCAACACTGGCGACCCAAGTCCACAGACAATTCTTCTTCTTCCAATTTTTTTGGAAACACAACGTAGCGTCTCTCTTCCGTCTGAACACTGCAACAGGTAAAAAGCTATCATGCGTATTAATGAAGTTGCATCTCATTCACAATAGAGAGTGCTGATTGGTTTGAACCAAGTCTTTCTCATGAATTAATGCTGCACACTCAAACGCATCACGTTGTACTTGCCGGTACAGACCTTCAGTCTATTGGCTGGAACACAGACAAAGAATCGCTGTGACGTAGCTTGAAAAATTAGTTTCAAACCAGAAGAACAAAATTGCTTGAAATAACGCAAAAACAACCAATTTTCACTTTTTTTTTCTTTAAATGTCACTTTAAGCTGTATAGAAGTGTCTTGAAAAATATCTAGTCAAATATTATTTACTGTCATCATGACAAAGAGAAAATAAATCCGTTATTAAAACTATTATGTTTAGAAATGTGTTGAAAAAATCTGCTATCTGTTAAACAGAAATTGGGAAACAAATATACAGGGGGCTAATAATTCAGGAGGGAGGGCTAATGATTCTGACTTGAATAATTCAACTGTATACTGAGACACAAAACCTATAAATCTGAAGGTGATTTCAGACTCCTCATGTGTTAAACATGATTTTCCTGCTATCATCTCATTGGCCGCTGTTCAGAAACCAAACTCACAAGGGCAAGGAGATGTTATAACGAGGATGATGGATTCACCCAGAGCACATTATCTCTCAAATATTCCTTCGGGCTGAGTTTGTATATCTGCTGAACTGTGGTCTGGATGTGTTTAGCATGAATAGGTAAAGAGAACATGACCTTGTGCGCGTCTTTATTTTTGTGTTGCAGAATTTCTACAAGGAGATCGAAAGAGAAGAGATGTACATCAGGTGGGATGCTTTATATGTCCTTCTTACTAAATGCATGATTTAACCCTGAACTGCATCTGATAATCTCAGTGGTTTATGTGTGTGTTTCCATTGATCGACTGCTGAAAATTCATCTCTGCATCATAGAAATTAAAAAACATTTGAAACATACTCACCAGCCACTTTATTAGGTTCACCTGTCCAACTGTTCCTTAATGCAAATTTCTAATCAGCCAATCACATGGCAGCAACTCGATGCATTTAGGCATGTAGACATGGTCAAGACGATCTGCTGCAGTTCAAACTGAGCATCAGAATGGGGAAGAAAGGGGATTTAAGTGACTTTGAACGTGGCATGGTTGTTTGTGCCAGACGGGCTGGTTTGAGTATTTCAGAAACTGCTGATCTACTGGGATTTTCACGCACAACCATCTCTAGGGTTTACAGAGAATGGTCCGAAAAAGAGGCAATATCCAGTGAGCGGCAGTTCTGTGGGCGCAAATGCCTTGTTGATGTCAGAGGAGAATGGCCAGACTGGTTCCAGCTGATAGAAAGGCAGCAGTAACTCAAATAACCACTCGTTATTTTGTTACTCCAACCTTGAGGCGGATAGTCTACAGCAGCAGAAGACCACACCGGGTGCCACTCCTGTCTACAATTCACACAGGCTCATCAAAACTGGACAATAGAAGATTGGAGAAATGTTGCATGGTCTGATGAGTCTCGATTTCTGCTGCAACATTCTCATGGTCGGGTCAGAATTTAGCATCAACAACATGAAAGCATGGATCCATCCTGCCTTGTAGTAACTGTTCAGGCTGGTGGTGATGGTGTAATGGTGTGGAGGATATTTTCTTGGCACACTTTGGGCCCATTAGTACCAATTGAGCATTGTGTCAACACAACAGCCTACCTGAGTATTGTTGCTAACAATGTCTATCCCTTACTGACCACAGTGTCAAAAACAGAACATAAAAGGAGATATTCTAAAACTAAAAGAAACTTTAAACATTGTACAATAACACTGACACAATGCACATTTGATCAATATTTCAGAAACTGCATTTGAATATCACTCGTTGTTACGCCGTGTGGCTCGGAGGATGAAAAGGGCTAAGCATACAGTCCATCCCGAAAGTATTCATATCGCTTCACATTTTCCACATTTTTTTATGTTACAGCCTTATTCCAAAATGGATTAAATTCTTTTATTTCCTACACACACAAAATTCTACACACAATACTCCGTAATGACAATGTGAAAAAAGAGTTTTTGAAATTGTTGCACATTTATAAAAAAAAAAAAAAAAAAACAGAAAAATCACATGTACGTCAGTATTCACAGCCTTTGCTCAATACTTTGTTGATGCACCTTTGGCAGCAATTACAGCCTCGAGTCTTTTTGAATATGATGCCACAAGCTTGGCACACCTGTCTTTGGGAATTTATGCCCATTCCTCTTTGCAGTACCTCTCAAGCTCTATCAGGTTGAATGGGAAGCGACGGTGTTCAGCCATTTTCAGATCTCTCCAGAGATGTTCAAGAGGATGTGGGTCTGGGCTCTGGCTGGGCCACTCAAGGACATTCACCGAGTTGTTGTGAAGCCACTCCTTTAATAGTTTGGCGGTGTGTTTTGTGTCATTGTCCTGCTAAAAGATGAACCGTCGCCCCAGTCAAGAGGTCAAGAGCACTCTGAAGCAGGTTTTCATTCTGTACATTGCTGCATTCATCTTTCCCTCTATCCTGACTAGTCTTCCAGTTCCTGCTGCTGAAAAACATCCCCACAGCATGATGCTGCCACCACCATGCTTCACTGTAGGGATGGTATTAGCCTGGTGATAAGCGCTGCCTGTTTTTTTCCAAACGTAACGCCTGGCATTCCCTCCAAAGAGTTCAATTTTAGTCTCAACAGAGCTGAGAATTTTGTTACTTAAGGTCTGAGAGTCCTTCAGATGCCTTTTGGCAAGTTCCAGACGGAAGTGGCTTCCGTCTGGCCACTCTACCATACAGGCTTGATTGGTGGATTGCTGCACAGATAGCTGTCCTTCTGTAAGGTTCTCTTCACTCCACAGAAGAACGCTGGAGCTCAGACAGAGGGATCACCTCTCTGACTAAGGCACTTGTCCCCCGATCACTCTAGGAAGAGTCCTGGTGGTTCCAAACATCTTCCACTTATGGATAATGGAGGCCACTGTGCTTATTAAAACTTTCAGAGCAGCAGAAATTTTTCTGTAACCTTCCCCAGCCTTGTGCCTCGAGACAATCCTGTCTCAGAGGTCTACAGACAATTCCTTTGTCTTCATGCTTGGTTTGTGCTTTGACATGCACTTTTAACCCTGGGACCTTATATAGACAGGTGTATGCCTTTTCAAATCATGTCCAATCATCTGAATTTACCACAGGTGAACTCCAATGAAGCTGCTGAAACATCTCAAGAATGATCAGTGAAAACAGAATGTACCTGAGCTCAATTTAGAGCGTCACGGCAAAGGCTG
>NC_079446.1:45566951-45569451 GCF_903798145.1 Danio aesculapii | reverse complement strand
GATTACTTCATGGTAATGTAATCTGACTACATTTGGGTTACATTTAGTTTACTTTATGGTAACATAATTTTTGAATTCATTTAGATTACTTTTATGGTAACATATTCAGACTACATTTGGATTGCATTTAGATTACTTTATGGTAACGTAATCTGACTACTTTTGAATTACATTTAGATTACTTTTATAGTAACATAATCTTACTACATTTGTATTGCATATAGATTACTTTATGGTTATGTAATCTGACTACATTGTTACATTTAGATTACTTTATGGTAACGTAATCTGACTACTTTTGAATAAATATTTATTACTTTTATGGTAACATATTCCGACTACATTTGGATTGCATATAGATTACTTTATGGTAACGTAATCTGACTACATTTAGATTACTTTATGCTAATGTAATCAGACTACATGTGGATTGCATACAGATTAATTTATGGGAACAATTAGACTACATTTGGATTTAGATTACTTTCATGATAATGTGATCTGACTGCATTTGATTACATTTAATTTACTTTATGGTAACGTAAACTGACGTAGATTTGGATTACATTTAGATTACTTTTTTGAAAACTTAATCTGACTACATTTGGATTACATTTAGGTTAATTTTATGGTAACATAATTTTCTTCACTTTTGTTGACTAGTACAGTATGCGCTGATGAGAAAATCACTAAATGAGGATGTTTTAGATAGAACTGAGAAACACACTTAATAAAGAACAGATATGTGCGGTACCGATGATGTGTTTTCCTGCAATGTTTGACCCTCACTGATGCAAGAAACTGCATGAAATGTCCATTACATTTACATTACAGTGAATCTATTCTGACAGAGCCTTGAGGTCAATACAGTAGCTGAACAGTACAGCCAATCAGAGCACTTGTTTCCATGTGTGTGTGTGTGTGTGTGTGTGTGTGTGTGTGTGTGTGTGTGTGTGTGTGTGTTTATTCCACCGAGGCGATGAACAGAGTGTCAGCAGAAAGCCAAGAGTTCTTAATCTGCAGACTTTCTCCCTGTAATCAGTTGTTTCCAGCATCTGTAATGAATATTATGGTGTGGCCACATAAATCAGTGTTATCAGATGGGCTCTGGACGCCGGCGCACAAAAACAGCCAAAACCCTTCAGATTCTCAGCACAACAAAATTAATATCGCCAGCAGCTGCCGTCTGAAATAGACCACACTGAACTGTGTGTGGTGCGTGTGTGGTTGTCTGTGTTTTTGTGTGTTTGTGTGTGTGTGTGTGTGTGTGTGTGTTTTGTTTTAATAATTTTTTGTCTGAATTTTGTGTGTCTTGTTTTAATGTGTTTATGTGTGTAATATGCGTGTGTGTGCCTGTGGATGTGTCAATGTGTTTCAGTTTGTGTTTGTGTGTGTTTGTGCAACCACTTGTGAGCCTGTGTGTGTTTGTGTGCACCTACATATTATATATTTTCTTTTATCGTTCAGAAGGGTCTTATTATTCCCCTGTGGTTCACTTACAATGCTTTTAATAAAGTTTTTGCACAAAAACGGTCAGGATTCAGGTTTTCATGGCCACGCTTTCTAACACAGTGATTAAAACACTCTTTTTCTGTTTGTTTTATATTGCTTTAACTCTTGTTTTGCTTGTTTTAACTGCTCTTGTTTTACAGTTTTTAACTTGTTTTAACTGCTACACCTCAAAGTTATAGGTAATATATTTGTGTATATTATATACAGTTTGTCAAGATAAGTTGGTTTAGAAAAAAAAAAACATCCCACCTGTGACATGGTGAAAGTTAGGGTTAGTAGTCAGAATTATTAGCCACACTTTGAATTTTTGTTTTCTTTTTTAAATATTTCCCAAACGATGTTTAACAGAGCAAGGAAATTTTCACAGTATGTCTGATAATATTTTTTCTTCTGGAGAAAGTCTTATTTGTTTTATTTTGACTAGAATAAAAGCAGTTTTAAATTTTTTAAATACCATTTTAAGGAGCAACCGAAACATGATGCTAATTATTCGACACAAATATTAACATAAAATTATTAGCACCCATTTATTTTTCTCCCCCAGTTTCTGTTTAACGGAGCAAGGAAATTTTCACAGTATGTCTGATAATATTTTTTCTTCTGGAGAAAGTCTTATTTGTTTTATTTTGGCTAGAATAAAAGCAGTTTTAAATTTTTTAAATACCATTTTAAGGTCATTATTATTAGCCCCTTTAAGCTATATTTTATTGAATGGCAACAGAACAAACCATCATTATACAATACCTAATTACCCAAACCTGCCTAGTTAACCTAGTTAACCCAGTTAAGCCTTTAAAAGTCACTTTAAGCTGTATAGAAGTGTCTTGAAAAATATCTAGTAAAATATTATTTACTGTCATCATGGCAAAGATAAAATAAATAATTTATTAGAAATGAGTTATTAAAACTATTATGTTTAGAAATGTGTATAAAAAAATTGGGGGAGAAAAATAAATGGGTGCTAATAATTTTATGTTATTATTTGTGT
>NC_079446.1:45539451-45556951 GCF_903798145.1 Danio aesculapii | reverse complement strand
GCCAAAGCATTTATAGTTTATATAAAAAATAAAAGAACATACAGTACATTCAGTTGAAGTCAGAATTAATAGCCCCCCTTTGAATTTTTTTTTTTTAAATATTTTCCAAATGATGTTTAACAGAGCAAGGAAATTTTCACAGTATGTCTGATAATATTTTTTCTTCTGGAGAAAGTCTTATTTGTTTTATTTTGGCTAGAATAAAAGCTGTTTTTAATTTTTAAAAATAAATAAATTATTAGCCCCTTTAAGCTAGATTTTTTCCGATTATCTACAGAACAAACCATCGTTATACAATAACTTGCCTAATTACCCTAACCTGCCTAGCTAACCTAATTAACCTAGTTAAGCCTTTAAATGTCACTTTAAGCTGTATAGAAGTGTCTTGAAAAATATCTACTCAAATATTCTTTACTGTCATCATGGCAAAGATCAAATAAATCAGTTGTTAGAGATGAGTTATTAAAACTATTATGTTTAGAAATGTGTTGAATAAATCTTCTCTCCGTTAAACAGAAATTTGAGAAAAAAATTATTCAGAGGGGCTAATAATTCTGACTTCAACTGTATATAATAAAAACACAGTAAACACAGTAAACAGTCGTAGTAGTGGTAAAAAACAAACAAATTTACATATAATAATTAAATACAAAATATAAATAATATATCATATTATTCAATATATCATATTATTCATTATATCATATTATTATTCATTATACCATATTATTATTCATTATATCATATTATTATTCATTATATCATATTATTATTCAATATATCATATTATTATTCAATATATCATATTATTCATTATATCATATTATTATTCATTATATCATATTATTATTCATTATATCATATTATTATTCATTATATCATATTATTATTCATTATATCATATTATTATTCAATATATCATATTATTATTCAATATATCATATTATTCATTATATCATATTATTATTCAATAGATCATATTATTCAATATGTCATATTATTATTCAATATATCATATTATTATTCAATATATCATATTATTCAATATATCATATTCAATATATCATATTATTCAATATATCATATTATTCAATATATCATATTATTGTTCAATATATCATATTATTGTTCAATATATCATATTATTGTTCAATATACCATAATATTATTCAATATATCATATTATTATTCAATATATCATATTATTCATTATATCATATTATTATTCAATAGATCATATTATTATTCAATATATCATATTATTATTCAATATATCATATTATTATTCAATATATCATATTATTCAATATATCATATTATTGTTCAATATATCATATTATTCAATATATCATATTATTGTTCAATATATCATATTATTCATTATATCATATTATTATTCAATAGATCATATTATTATTCAATATATCATATTATTATTCAATATATCATATTATTCAATATATCATATTATTGTTCAATATATCATATTATTCATTATATCATATTATTATTCAATATATCATATTATTATTCAATATATCATATTATTATTCAATATATCATATTATTCAATATATCATATTATTGTTCAATATATCATATTATTGTTCAATATATCATATTATTGTTCAATATACCATAATATTATTCAATATATCATATTATTATTCAATATATCATATTATTCAATATATCATATTATTGTTCAATATATCACGTTATTAGTCAATACATTACATCATTCATATCATATTATTCATTTCTAACAATGATAAAATAATGACTGATCAGAATAAACTGCACATTTAACACATTATACTGTTCTATACTCTAGTTTGCACTCATTGCCATATGTCCTTAATGTAATTGTATTGTTTGCAAATTTTTATTCTTTATGTATATTTTTAGATTCTGTTTTATGTATATTTTTAAATGACATTTTATGTATAATTGTATTAATTGTAAATTCTTTCTCAAAACTCTACTTTTTGTATTAATAATATATGTTAGGCACCTAGGGTCTGAGAGTAACGTAATTTCGATTCTATATATGTCCTGTACATGTGGTTGAATTGACACTAAAAAAGCTGACCTTGACTTAACATTTTAGGATAAAAGAGTAATAAAAAAAATCAATAATAATCAGTATATTTACAAAGATTCAATTATGATCATCTAGATGTGTGTGCGTGTTTGCAAGCGCATCACTGATGTTTTTATTGGTCTCCTCTCTCTTTTTGTGATAGGCAATTATGTATTATGCCGCTAAGACACAGTTATTTTTTTCTCCTAGTAAATACTGAAGCTGTGTTTTATTGTCTAATTCAGTGAATTGTGGGTAAATGCTCTGTAGTTTGGGGTAGATTGTTTCTCGGATGTGCTGATAGTTTGTGCAGCGGGTGAGGAAGTGTTCCTCTGTCTTCACCTCTGTCTGGGCACAGTTTGGGCAGATGCGGTTTCCTCTGGGTTGCGAGTTCTGTCTGTATCGGTCCGTCTCTACAGTCAGACTGTGAGCACTCAGCCTGTATTTGGTCATTGTTGTTCTTAATTTACAATCCTTTACTCTACTTAGATATGTGGCTGTGGTATAATCCCATTTAGGTCTAAAAAACATTGAAGTTTACTTTGTTTTCCTGCTGCTTCACTCCAGTAAGTCAGATACTCTTCTTTTCCTGCATTTATTATTTGATTGGGCTTAATTCTCTGGATGAGCATGTCCGTGTCCTGATGCTGCCTGCCGTTAGTCATATTTGTTGTGTTTGTTTGTGTTTGTAGCTTCAGGTCCATCTCTCTTTCTCTCTCTCTCATATGAGTTTTATTGGCATGACTTGCACAGTATTGTCAAAGCATTTTTCAATACGTGAATAATGAAGAAACGATTATGCGATACATATTTAAATAAAATAAAATAAAAAATAAAAGAAATAATTATTTGGATGTTCAGACCAGACTAACTTGGCATAAACATCAGCAACGCTCCCTTATGTTTGGCATGGTACTGGCCAAGAGAGTGAATCTGATGGAGTGGAAATCCATGACACCCAAGTTTTTTAAAACGGCTAGCTGAAATAGTTTCTGCTCTCAAGCTGGAAAAGTTACATTTCTCTAGATTTGGTAAACAGATCATGCATGAGAAAATATGGGGCTCTTTCCTTAGATGTATATGTTAACAATGTCTCTGTAATTTTTTTTTTCTGTAATATTTTTTTCTTCTTCATTTGTACATGTCATTTTATTTAGTCTCTAATTCCATTAGACTGGCTGAGATTTTTTTTTTTTTGGTGGTGCTGTGTAATTGCTGTATTGTTTGCTAGTGTTTTGGTGCATGTTCCAGTTGGTATCAGGAACTGTAATAACACAGAGATAATTTTGTTAACATGCATACATGATGTAAACTATTGGGTGTTATGTTTTCATACAAACTTCTATAAATAAAGTAAAATAAAATAAATATAAACTATAATTTGAATAAAAAATGAATAGCTATTAAATAATAATAAGAATACATTATTATTAATAGTATTGTTGTTATTATTATTGATATAATTATTGTTTCTCTCAAATAAAGATGTCAAATTCAAATTAGCTTTATTGTTAAGACTTGGACAGGGTTGCATTATTCAATACATGAAAATTGAGTAATTATACAAAATAAAATAAAAAACAATAACAGATATGTAAATTAAGCAAACAAGTGCATGTATAAATATACAATTTAAATAAGTAAATTAAAATGAATAATAATAACAATAAAAATATTTAAATTTTACAATAAACATATTTAAGATACAAAAAAATTAATAAAATAATAAATAAAAAATGTATTATATTAAATATAATAGTATTGTAAATAATAGCATGTTTTATTATTATTGAATTGAATTTATGTATTATGTAATTAAATGAGTAAATAAACGTAACAAATAATAAAACAGAAAAAATTAAGACATTAAACATGTAAAATTTAAAATTATAAATTAGTTAAATATATTAAAATAGTAGTAGTAGTAGTTGTTGTTGTTGTTATGATGATGATGATGATGATGATTATTATTATTATTATTATTACATTCATATGAGCTTTATAGGCTTGACTTACAAAGTATTGCCAAAGCATTGCACATTATATAAACAATAGATAAACATAAATAAATAAATAAAATTAATAATAATAACAATAAACAGAAACAATTGAGACATTAAAATGTAAAAATAAAATAATAAATTATTTAATTAATTAAATATATAAAAAATAATACAAATTTTGTTGTTATTATTATTATTATTATTATTATTATTATTATTATTATTATTATTATTATTATTGTAGTAGTTGTTGTTATTAATATTATCATCATTACTACTGCTACTACTACTATTAAATTCATATGAGCTTTATAGGCTTGACTTTTAAAGTATTGCCAAAGCATTGCACATGATATAAACAATAGATAAATACAAATAAATAAATACGGTTCACAATACATTCACTCAGATGGATTGTAATGATGTTTCTGACTAGATTCTCTTTCTCTCTCTCTCAGGATGCACTCAAAGTTTCATTTTGAGAATTAGTTGTATATCAGATGCTGTGAGCAGAAGTGCACTGCTAGCCGGAGGTTTTATTTACACTTGGCATTTGAAGTTATAAGTCTGATATGAGAGAATGTCAGAGAGGAAGAATATCCATATTACTGTTCAGATGAGGTCGGGGGTATCGACTCATTTAGGGCCACCTGCTCCAAGCAAAGAAATAACATCAAGAACAAATAATCAGACATTATATAAGAGAAAAGAAATGCACTACTTTTACTGCCGGCCAGAAGTGTACTGTACTTGAAAGACATCTCTTCTGCTTTCCAGAGCTGCATTTGTTTAAAGATGTGGTCACACTTTATTTTATTTTTCAATCCACGCTATTAACAAACCATTAACTAAGATTTTTAGCTCTCAATAAACTATTAATTAGATGCTTATGAATAGTTAATAAGGTAGTTCTTTTGGCTTAGTCTTTTTTTTTTTTATCAGGGGTTGCCACAGCGGAATGAACCGCCAACATATCAAGCATATGTTTGACACAGCGGATGCCCTTCTAACTACAACCCAGTACTAGGAAACGCCCATACAATCTCACATTCACACACACACGCACATACACTCATACACTACGACCAATTTAGTTAATCCAATTCACCAAAAGCACATGTGTTTGGACTGGGGAAAACCAGAGCACCCAGAGGAAGCCGACACCAGCACGGGGAGAACATGCAAACTCCACACAGAAAGGCCAACTGACCCAGCCAGGACACAAACCAGTGACCTTCTTGTTGTCAGGCGACAGTGCTAACCACTTATCCACCTTTTAATAAACAGTTAATATCTTAATAATAGGCAGGCAATAAGCCAGTGGTAAATGGAGTAAAAGTGTACTAAAGTGTTATTGAAAATGTTATTATTGGAATTATTATTATTATTATTATTATTAAGTATATTTCATTTTAATTTATTTAAAAAATCTATATTTATTCCTGTGATGCTAAACTGATTTTTATGCAGTCAGTACAGTACTTCACATGTTGAAAACAATGTCATATTTTTCTTGTTGTAGTTTATTAACACTTAGAATTTTTGTATATTAAAATGAATCTTGCTGATCATATGAGACTTAATTAATTTTATTTATATAATTTTATTTTTAGTTATTATTTTGTTCAGATTTTTTCTTATGTGTCTTTATCTACACTGTTATGGTTTTAGCTGTTGACTTCCAGTACCGTAATCTACTGTAATTTATATATATTTGTTTGTTTTAGATAAAATTTGATTGTTATTATTATTATTATTATTATTATTATTATTATTATTATTATTATTATTATCATTTTATTTGTTTTTTTTTTCCTATCTTTACTGTCTAAAACACAACAATGCATTTGGAATTACAGCTTTTACACTGTTATGGACTTTCAGTGCGGTAATCTACAGTAAAGAGATTAGAGAAAGAGAGAGAATAAATGGGGTTTTATGATTTTATTATTATTAATGAATTTTTTATGTCCAATTTTTATTTTCTTATTTATCTTTATTTTTGCCTTTTCTTGATAATTTTGTAAAAAAAATTATTTATTCATCTTTTTTAACACAACAATGCATTTAGAATTGTTTTTTACATCTTTATGATTTCAGCCGTTGACTTCCATCGTAAGTGCTGTAATCTAGAGCTGGGGTTCTCAACCTTCACTTCGGGGCCCACTTCTTTCTCCGAAAAATTTTTGAAGGCCCACCTGTCTGACATTTTCTCTAAAATGTTTGGATGAACTATGAACTATGCAGATATATTAAATAGTTCACACAAGAATACACATAGAGAGACTTTTACTTCACGCGGTTTGTGAATGAACAGACTTGCATGTTCTAGTTGCAGACATGATCATGAGGCTGTTTTTGCTAGTTTGAAGTAATCAATGAAAGAACAGGAGAAAGTGCATTCGATCATTTTAATAGCATATTACTAATAAAATCCAAAAATTATAGTCTAATATTAAGTGTTCATTTTAAGCCTGCAAGATCGCTGAGGCCAACGGGTTGAGAATCCCTGATCTAGAGCAGGGTTTTTCAAACTGTGGGGCGCACCAACACATAATAAGGGAGCCATTTAGGCGTGCACTCGAGTAAATTATGATGACGATTTTTATGCGTTCACTAGAGTGAATCTGATTAATGTTAGCTACACGTCTATCTATCAGACACATGTAGAGTTTACCATATACAAAGTAAAACATATACAAATAAAATGGACCGGGTGCTTTTTAAAATGAATGACAGTGAATGAAGGTCAAACCAATGAGCTTCTGACAAAAAGTGCCCTTCTGAATCAAATCAGCAGGATGCCCTTCTGGATCTTTCACTAGCTTTGAAGACACTACTGACTACGTTTACATGGACATCTGTAATTAGTTATTTGCCATAATAGACAATAATATAGCTAAGGTGTTAACGTGAAATGCTTTCATGTAAAAGTTTCCTGTAGTTTTGGGTTACTTCAACTGCAGTTTGGCAGTTTCACCTTCACTCATGAACGTTTCATTCATGCCCCCATGACAAACTGGGGTATTAGATGCATAAGGATTAAGGACTGGTGAGAGTGTTATGGAATTTAATAACGCACGCCAAATGGACAGAAAAACACTTCCACATTTCGAGATGTGCGTGTGTGCGGTCCTTTTCTGACAGCCGCGTGTGTGGATCTTGTCAGAAAATATGGCGAAAAGTCCTACATGACGGTAATAGTTTGATTGCGGTGTTTACTTCAATAATGCCACTAATATATGCATACTCTACATCTTAATTCCATTTCTGTTTAGTTCAGTTATGACTGTAGTCGGATTAAGGTAATCAAAATCACTGTTTACATGGTGACTCTTAATCAAAGTATTGTCTTAATTGTATTAAAAATCTATTAAAGTAATGGTGTCTATGTAAACATATTCAATGTTCAACTCAACCACACCATCAGGGCTCTGCGAACTTGACTTTGTGAAGCATTATTTTCTGTATGTACGTATATCAAAATCAAGTACGCTATGGCACACTCTTATTGACAGTGGAAGATGATATAAGGTTAGTCGTGTCAGGAATCCAACCATGTTGTCCTCACAGAAACAGACTCAGCCATCACACTGAATAAGTTAAGATATATATTCATGTTTCAATGTAATTAATGCTACACACTTTAAACGCAGCATGGATTATAACTTTGGAGTGTGTCCTAAAAGTTTGAAAACCCCTGATCTAGTAATCTGTCAGGATAAAATATGTGTGTTAGTCCAAGAACATTCCTTTAACAATTGCTTAATTACTAAATTTAATCAAACGGGTTAATTTCTGATCCTAAAACCTAATACTGAGAAGAAAAAAAAGCCTGATTTCCTGAGAAAATGTCATATTTTATGTTTGCTAGGTCGTATGAGAATGTATGATTTTTAAAAGTAGGCGTAGCATCAAAACCAAACCCTAAACCATCATTGGGCTATGAGCAAATACTACTAAATTGTATGAATGACGTTGTACAGATTCATGCGAATGAATCACTAAATCAAAAAGTTGTCATGAGATAGCATTAGTTTAGCAGACAATTGAAAGCACATTGACTGCTGTGTGTTTTGACTCGATGATCTTAAGAGATGACGTTTGGTGTGTGTTTTTCTTCTCTGTGTTCAGATGTGGGAAGAAGCCATCATCCTGGGGAAGGAATTAGCAGAACAATACGAGAACGAGATGTTTGACTTTGAGCAGCTCAGCACCTTACTGGTACGTCTCCACACTTTCTCTCTCAGCGTTTTACAATCAAACAAACATTTAATGAGTCGCTCAAACTGTTCAAGTCCACCAAAGTAGCTAAATTGGCCTAATATAAATGGACTATGGGTTTTTAATGAGTTTGTTGCTTTTTTGTTCATTAGCGCAGGTTTGTCTAATTGGCAATAAATGACAAATTGATTTATTCAGACACAAAGAGCGAGCGATTCTGGTGTGTGTTTGCTTGAATTCCAATGCTGGGACATTTTGCACAGACCTGAGGAAAAGTTTGTGACCAACTTTCATTGCAATTAACTCTATTCACATATTGATTTCTATCAGGATTTGGTTTTTAATCATTACATTGGGTATTTTTCTCTCAAATTCCATGTGATTGTTCATTCTTTTCATAACCACTTGGAAAGTAACTACAGTTTAAGTCAGAATTATTAGCCCCAATGTTTATTTTTTTACCCTAATTTCTGGAGAAAAACGGAGAGCAGATCTTTTTAACACATTTATAATCATAATAGTTTTAATAACTCATTTCTAATAACTGATTTATTTTATCTTTGCCATGATGACAGTACATAATATTAGACTAGATATTCTTCAAGACACTTCTATACAGCTTAAAGTAACATTTAACTAGGCAGGTTAGGGTAATTAGGTAAGTTATTGTATAACGATGGTTTGTTCTGTAGACTTAAAGGGGCTAATAATTTTGACCTTAAAATGGTTCATAAAAAATTAAAAACAGCTTTTATTATAGCCGAAATAAAACAAATAAGACTTTCTCCGGAAGAAAATATATTATCAGACGTACTGTGAAAATTTCCTCACTCTGTTAAGCATCACTTGAGAAATATTTAAAAAAGAAAATATTCAAAGGGGGCTAATAATTCTGACTTCAACTGTATGTTTAACTTTGTTTATATATAGTATATAATAACTTTAACTGTTAAAAGCCATTAGTTACTGGTTAATTAGTTTTCTGAATTTGATTGTAATGCAATAATGCAATTACCTTTTGTAAAGCTGCTTTGAAACGATAATTATTGTGAATATTGAATTAAATTGAAAATGTCTCAAAAACATTGGAGGACATTTGATATTTTTTTACTGAATGAAACAAATGTTAATATTTTACTCACACAGATGCATTGATTTTATTTACTTTTTTGTATTTAGAAATAAATAATAAAATTCTAAATAAATGAAATTATAATAAATATATAGTTAATATAACTCAAATCACTAAAACGAATCATTTTGTTTCATTAATTATAATAAACTAAGCAAGGCAAGTTCATTTCTTGAGCACATTTCCAATTGCAGTTCAAAGTGCTTTACATAAACATGAATAAAAGACAAGAAAACAAAAACTAAGAATTTAAATGATTAAAAACTAATTTAAAAAGTGTTAAAACCACAAACAACACATAAAGGGTTTCTATTTTAATTTTATATTATTAAATACTATGCTAATAATATTGGTAGATAGGATGGTGAGAGCAGAACCATGTTATAAGTCTTGAATCAAACCAAAAGTGGAGTTTGTGCAGAAAACTATGTTACCCACATCTAGTGGCTGTTTCCCAAATACGCTTATTTCACGCGGCCGCCATTTTAAAGAACCAAAGTGAGGCTGCGGTGGGAAGAACCCGGAAGTATAGGACCAGCACAGTAAACATTGCAGCAACATGCTGTGGACTACAAACCTCCAGCTGTTGCAGAGATTTCTAAATGCAGAAATGGTGTAAACATCACTTTAATATTATTCAGTTCAGTTTAATTTAAACAATTAAAAGCAATTTGGCATCAAACAACATCACTTTAAGAGTTATATGCTCAAGTGTCCTCCTAGGCTTCAGTACATGGCACCAGTTTAACACCATGGGGACGCTTCCCTGCTTCAGTATATGTAACCCGGTGAGCGATAAAACACTGCAGTCCTCTGTAGCACACTCTCGTGTTGTCTGTAACAGTGTTGTCCCAATACTGAAGTTTTAAAACTGGCTAACACCGAAGCACCGCTGAGCGTGGAAGACTCGACTGTTCACGGCTGCTTCGAGCTCCAGTCTCTGTGTATCTGTGTTTGCACTCAGTTTACCGCTCTTCACCCAGTGCAAACACACATACATGGAGACTGGAGCGCGAAGCCGCCATGGAGATCAGTCATCACGCAAATCACTCGTCTGTGTTTGTGCCGGTTTGTGCACGGTAAACAGCAGAGGGTGAACTGATGACCTTCTCGGCCAATCACAAGCATTTCTATTGAGCACGTGAACACAATGGCAAATCAGCGCTGCTTTAAGAAAGCCATCAACAGTGCTTTAAATGTTAGCGGGAAATTGACGTTTTTTCTTTAAATTCAGTATCGTGACAAGTCTAATATAGTGAAAGAATCAGTTCATTAACTCAAGTTTGATAAATGGCATCTAAAACGTGTGTTTGGGAAAGAAAACGTTAGCTAACCAGTGCCATTTCCCTTAACTTAGCTGAAAATGAGCTCTCATATCCTTTTTTATTTTCACCATTCATTCAGAACGGACCTTCGAGTCACTCGGAAGGCGGTGAAATTATACATTTGTGTCACTTTCTCTTCGCTGATAAGATATACAGCCAAGTACACAACGTTCCTATGCAACTCCCAATGATACCTCCGGGTTTCTTCCCACCGCAGCCTCAATTTCGCTTATAAAAATGGCGGCCGTGTGAAATCAGTCTATAGCAACAGTTTGTCGCCTCTTGTCGATTCTATGCTCTTTGGTCACAGTGAGTGCTCTAAGTGATCTTTAGCCACGCCCACTTTCATTAAGCATTTACTATGCTTAATGAAATTGGGCGTGGCTAAAGATATATTTTTTTTTGGAGAGATTTTGGTTGTTTATTTATATTTATTTATTTGGTTATTATTTATTATTACCAAATATTTATTTGGTTATTATTCAAACCAACCATATGTATATTTGACAATCTGAGTCACAGGGAATCCTCTAAAATGTATATTCAGCCACGCCCACTTTCAGATGCTTAATGAAAGTGGGCGTGGCTGAATATCTCTTTTAGAGCATTCATTGTGACTCTGATTGTAAATGTAATTAAATATATATATGGCCTTTTAGAGCACTCACTGTGACTCTGATTGGTGGAATATCTGATGCAGCATCATGGGTGATGTAGTTTTCTTCAAAAACTCCACTCTTAGGAAAATATATACATTATTCGCTTCCAAAAGCAGACTTAAGTGGTTAAAGAGTGTCGACGAATGATCCTTCCAGCACTGATTGTGTGATCTTCTCTGTCTCCCTTAGAGAAAACAGGCTCAGTTTTATGAGAGCATCGTGAAGGTGATCAGACCCAAGCCGGATTACTTCGCCGTGGGTTATTATGGACTGGGCTTCCCTTCGTTCCTGCGGGTGAGAATTTCTGTTATGATCTTTTCATATTTCACCGTCGCCATGGAGATGTCTGTTTCCCTGTGTAAAAGCGCTGCATTGTGAATTCATCTGATAGATTTCCAAAGGCCTAGAAATCAATTACTGGTGTCTTTGTGTGCTCTCTCTAAAGCCATCAACAGCTGTTCTCAGTACTGCACAGACCGCCATTCACATACACACCTTTTCATGATCTAGGTGTGGGTTTTTATTCAATGTATCAGATTTATTTTATTCGTTTATTTTTGCTTTATTTATTTCTGCTTCGGATTGATGACGGTCATTTTATCCTTGGCTGCACCATTTCCTTTTTTAAAACATCTTTTATTTATTTATTTATTTATTTATTTATTTATTTATTGATTCACTTATTTATTTTTACCAGACCTTGACTTTCTTTTAAAATAAAAAATTATTTTAATAATTGCATATTTTAATTGATAAAAAGAGCAAAACTGTCTAAATACAAATTCAATTTATGATTCTGGTTTTGTTTGTGATTTGTATATGCTATTAGCTTTCATTTTAGCTTCTTTTTGGTAGCGTAAGTATTCCAGTTTTACTTTGCTGGTTTCAAAAAGTTCTTCACTTGAGTTACTAGTTACTAGCAAAACTAATGGAGACTCTTATCTTATGAAATATGAAGATCATTTTGTGTTTTTGTTTCATATTTTATCCTTATTTCCAGGGGTGGGTAAGGGGGCCCAATCAACCCAAACCCAACCGCCATGCCCATCACCCCATTCCCCCACTCTTCACTTTCATCCTTGACCACTCCCAACACCCCACCCACCCCACCACCTCTCTTTTCTTACGTCCGCGACAACTCCACTGCTACCCCCACCCTGGTTTTCACTTTCATCCGCAACAACTCAACTTTCATCCAATACACCACCAGAATGTTGTCATAGGGCTCAAGTATAAATAAATTTCAAAGTATACAATGACCAAAATGCATGAATTATCTTAAATATTTATTTATTTGTTTATTTATTTATTTATTTTATTTATATATTATTTATTATTTGTTTTTTGTTTGTTTTTACATACAAAAAAAACTATAATAAACTTTAATTTCAAAGTACACAATGACGAAAAACATGAATTATTTTAATTGTCTAATTATTATATTATTTATATTTTTATTAATTAATTTATTTGTTTGTTTGGTTGTTTTATTTGTTTTTGTTTGGTTGTTTATATACAAAAAACTATAATAAACTTAAATTTCATATTAATTTATAATAGTTTATTTATTAATTAATTTATTTATTAATGTATTTATTTATAAACAAAAAAACTATAAAACCTTTCATTTCAAAGTATACAATGACAAAAAAGCATCAATTAATTTAAATATTTAATTATTATATCGATTAATAACTTTATATTTATTTATTTAAATACAACTTTAATTTCAAACTAAACAATGACCAAAGAGCATAAATTAAATATTAAATTATTATATTAATTAATTCATTTACTTTTTATTTATTTATTTACAAAAACTATAATAAACCTTAATCTGAAAATTATACATTCAGCAAAAAGCATGAATATTCTTAAATTTTCAATTATTTATATATTTATTTATTCATTCATTTGTTTGTTTGTTTATTTGTTTTTGTTTACAATTAAGCTACAATAAACTTTAATTTCAAAGCACGCAATGACCAAAATCATGAATATTCTTAAATATCCAATTATTATATTAATTAATAATTTTATGTTTATTATTTTTATTTATTTATTTACATAAAACCTATAATAAACATTCAATGTATAGTATACAGTGACCAGAAAGCATGAATAATCTTAAATATTCAATTACTATACCAAATATTATTTGACTATATGGATTTATTTGATATTATTATATTATATTATATTATATTACATTATATTATATTATATTATATTATATTATATTATATTATATTATATTATATTATATTATATTATATTATATTATATTATATTATTATTTTATTCAAGTTATTTGAATCTTACTAATCTTATTTATATTCACTTCAATTACATTATTCAATTCAGCTATTTATTAATTCATAGTTTGTTTGCGTGCATGTTTGCTTCTTAATTCTCAAGTCTGTCCTATTTCCACATCTGATCTTAAGGCTGTTCACATATATTTTTAAATGTTGACAGACTCGTCAAAGCGGTCCAAAACAGGTATGCTAAAAAAAAAAGGATAAGCAATGCTAACAACTCTTATATGCAGTATGAATGCATAGTGTAAAAAGATAGTGATGTAGCAGTAGCGCGTGTGCTTTCCATTTTATTTTTCTTTGCATTTTCCAGGCCAGCCTCTCAGTCATTAATGATGAAATAGAATCATTCACCTTCCTCAGCTCGTGTGTGTGTTTAAGCGTGCGGTTGTGGGAGCGAAGCGCTTCAGATATATTTGTAATTCTTTTAATACTCTTCCAGCCGCCTGCGGTCACGCGTCTCCCACCAGCCCCTCTGGGAAGAAAACATAAATCGTCCATCTAAAGGCCAGTCGCCTCCTGCTAGTGTTGACATGTTGCTCCTCGGAGAGAAGCTTTGCCTTTTGAAATAGAAAACGTCTCACAATCTCCTCTCCCTCCTCAAAGTGCCACTTTTGTATGCGTGTGGAGTCGTGCATGCGAGCGCTGCTGGTTTATTCCGCCGTGCATGGAATCAGTGGCGCTGTGAAAACACCCGCTGCAATTTGTCACCTTATCGCTCAAAGCAGATTTGAAAACGGCCCTGGGCATATTTCACCTCCAGTTCACATTCCACTAATTGAGCATCTGAAATGTGTGCGAGCAGGCAGCTGGTGTGTACTGTGTGTGTGTGTGTGTGTGTGTGTGTGTGTGTGTGTGTGTGTGTGTGTGTGTGTGTGTGTGTGTGTGTGTGTGTGTGTGTGTGTGTGTGTGTGTGTGTGTGTGTGTGCGTGTGTGTGTGTGTGTGTATGTGCTGTTTTCAGATGCTGGCAAAAGTGTCTAAATACGTATTCAGATTGTGATTCTGTTTTTGATTTGTTTGTAATTTGAATATGCCGTTCTGAAACTTTTCATTTCAGCTTCTTTTATAAGCAGAAGTATTCCAGTTCCAGTTATACTTTGCTGGTTTCAAGAAGTTCTTCACATTAAACTAATGGATTCTTTTATCTTTCAAAATATGAAGCTCATTTTTTTTTCATGCTTTTTTCAGAATTATTCATTCTAAATTGTGTTTTTGTTTCTTATTTCATCTTTGTTTCTACACTCACTCTTTATTTATTTATTTATTTATTTATTAATTCATTCATTTATTATCTTGTCGGCTTAGTCCCTTTATTAATCTGGGGTCGCCACAGCGGAATGAACTGCCAACTTATCCAGCATTTGTTTTAGGAAGGGATGCTCTTCCAACCGCAACCCATCTCTGGGATGTTTGTTTATTTATTTATTTGTTTATTTATTTATTTGTTTGTTTATTTATTTGTTTATTTATGTATTTATTTGTTTGTTTGTTTGTTTATTCATTCATTCATTCATTTTCATCCACTTTTCTGGGGCGGGGTTGCGGGGGCAGCAGTCTTAGGAGAGAACCCCAGACTTCCCTCTCCCCAGACACTTCCTCCAGCTCCTCTGGGGGGGGGGGATCCTGAGGCATTCCCAGGCTTGCCAAGAGACGTAGTCCCTCCAGAGTGTCCTGGGTCTTCCCCTAGGCCTCCTCCCGGTGGGACATGCCTGGAACACCTCCCTAGGTGGGCGTCCAGGAGGCATCCGAAATGCCTGAGCCACCTCAGTTGCATCAGTAATCGATGTACCGGTCCGTTGTGGTAAAAAAGTAGCTGAGCCGAAAGGCAAAGCTCTCGATTTACCGGTCAATCTACGTTCCTACTCTCACCTAGGGTCATGAGCTTTGGGTCATGACTGAAAGGACAAGATCTCAGATACAAGCGGCTCTACTCCGAGCTCCTCCTGGGTGTCAGAACTCCTCACCCTGTCTATAAGGGTGCGCCCTGCCACCCTTAGAAGGAAACTCATTTCGGCCGCTTGTATCTGAGATCTTGTCCTTTCAGTCATGACCCAAAGCTCTTGACCAAAGGTGAGAGTAGGAACGTAGATTGACCGGTAAATCGAGAGCTTTGCCTTTCGGCTCAGCTACTTTTTTACCACAACGGACCGCTACATCGTTTACTGATGCCGCTGCACCAATCCGCCTGTCAATCTCACGTTCCATCCTTCCCTCACTCGTGAACAAAAGCCAGAGATACTTGAACTCCTCCACCTGGGGTAAGGACTTTGCTCCAACCTGGAGATGGCAAACCACCTTGTTCTGGTGGAGCTCCATGGCCTTGGACTTGGAGGTGCTGATTCTCATCCCAGCTGCGTCTCACACTATTTATTTATTTATTTATTTATTTATATATTTATGAACTGAAACTTTAAGCTTTTTACTTTTAAAAAGCATCAATTCTCTTTAATATTTCATTACTTTAATTGATAATTTTATATTATTATATATTTTTAATTCTGTTATTTAAATATTATGTGATATTTACATTCAAAACATTATTTGTTATTTTTTTAAATCGGCTTGTTTAAGATGAAATCACACAATTCTTGAGATTTTTTAGGGACAACTCAATTGTTATTTGTTCAGTATATTTTGTTATATTTGTTCAGTAATGTGTTAAATTAACTTGCTAATATGCTATTATCTTTCATTTTAGCTTTTTTTATTAGCAGATGTACTGTTATACTTTGCTGGTTTCAAAAAGTTCTTCATATTGAAACTAATGGATTCTTTTATCTTTTGAAATATAAAGATCATTATTTCATGCTTTTTTTCACAATTTTTTTTTTTAAATTATGTTTTTGTTTCTTGTTTCTTATTTCTAATCTACACTCACTCTTTATGTATTCATTCATTCATTCATTCATTCATTCATTCATTCATTCATTCATTAACTGATAAACTTTAATTTCAACTTATACATTAATAAAAAACATTAATTATCTTAAATATTTCATCATGTTAATTAATAATTTTATATTATTATGTATTTTAAATTATATTATTTAAATATTATGTGATATTTACATTCAAAAAATGTTTTTACTGCTTGTTTAGGATAAAATAAGCTGAAATCACACAGTTCATGAGAATTTTTTGGGACAACTCAATTGTTTTTTGTTCAATTTATTTAATTTGTTTAGTAAACTTTTATTAGCAGATGTATTCCAGTTATATTTGCGGTTTCAAAAAGATCTTTACATGATACTAATAGATTCTTTTATCTTTAGAAATATAAAAGTCATTTTTTCATGCTTTTTTCAGAATTATTCATTCTAAATTGTGTTTTTGTTTCATCCTTATTTCTAATCCACACTCACTGTTTGTTTATTTATTTATTTATTTGTTTTATTTGTTTGTTTATTTATTTGTTTTTATTTATTTATTTGTTTATTTATTTGTTTGTTTATTTATTTATAAATTGATACACTTTAATTTCAAGCATTAATTACCTTAAATATTCAATCAATTATTATATTAACTTAATATTTTAACTAAGCTTTTCACTCATCATAGCACACATGCTGCTGATGATGTGACAATAAAAGTGATTTGATATTTTTATATTATTTAATACATTTTGAAATATTATATGACTTAAATATTATGTAATATTTACTAAATGTTTAATTAAGCTTATTTACTGAACTTATTTATATTCACTTCAGTTATATTATTTAATTCAGTTATTTATTTGTTTGCTTTTTAATTCT
>NC_079446.1:45529451-45534451 GCF_903798145.1 Danio aesculapii | reverse complement strand
GTTTGTGTGTTTCACAACAGCTCACCCAGCTGATTAAAATGGAAATGTGCAGTGAGCAAACAGTGTTTGACCTTACTACACTCCTTTGTGCTTTAATAAATCACACACATACACACACACACACACACACCTGCAGCAGAAGCATTATTCTGTTACAGGCTAAAATCAGTAGCATGGGGTAAACAGTGGCGTTATCACTGATCTTGATAAAGCGTCGCAGGCAGCTTACCACAGCCAATCAGAGCCGCCACTGAGCATGAAAAGTAATTAAAACTCACTATTTACCCACAATTCTGAGTAAATAAGCATCAGAGCCAAAGGTTGCATGATGGGATGGGATTTCTACGAGCTTACAGAAGCATGAAAGTGTGGAGGAGCTTAGAGACAGGATGGTTTTAATGGTTGAACACTGACCTGCTCTGCTGTGCCGCATCTGACTTTTACTTTTGGCTTTCTCCTCTTTTAGCTCGGTCTCTCCTCTTGTGCCGCAGGCTGGATCTCTTTTCCCTACAGCTATTACATTTGTAAATATTGTAATTGGTTATCTAATTGGTTACCATTCATATTGTGGAATAAGAAGGTCACATTGGCTATTTAATGGTTTTCATTTGTGCTTTTAAATTTAGAATATTTGGAGAAAATCAGTCACAGTTTACAAATGATAGACCTACAGCACAAGCCCTGACAGAACTGAAGGACTTTTGTTTTACAGATGATTTAGCTCATACACATATCAACGATTAGTATTTGGAGGAATGAAGGTTATTGCATGCTGAATCCCAAAATACAAAATGAAAATGAATTCGGTCTCAGATTGGGTCAATCATATTGATACACTGCCTCTGAAAAGTTTCTCCATCATCAAAAAGAAAATATTATTTCATTTTCCTTCTGCTTAGTCTCTATTTCAGATGTTCATAATGGTCTGCCTGCTATTCCAGCATGTGTTTTACGCAGCGGATGCCCTTCCAGCTGCAACCCAGTACTGGGAAACACCCATACTCGCTCATTCTTGACAATTTCGTTTATTCAGTTTACCTATAGCGCATGTGTTTGGACTGTGGGAGGAAACTGGAGCACCCAGAGGTGAGAACATGCAAACTCCACACAGAAATGCCAACTGGCCCAGCCGAGATTCGAACCAGCGACCTTCTTGCTGTGAGGTGACGGTGCTAACCACTGAGCCTCCATATTTATTTCACCCAAAAAAGTGTTAAGAGGCACCGTATAAACAAATGGCAAAATCCAGAATGCGGTCACTTGAGCTTCGAGCACGGAAATACGGAAGTAATATGAAATGTAAAGAAAGCATCACTGCTTGGATTGTGTCAGAAATGTTTAGTTGTTTTTTTTTCCTCCACAACAAATTATTTCATATGGACATATTTAGTGTGCAAGGTTTGTGTACAGGGAAAATATTCAGATATGAATACGAAATAAAAAACAAAAAACGAATATGTAAATTTTGAGTGCAAAGACCTTAACACTGGGAAAAAAGGACAAATGCCCCAAATGATGATTTTAATTGGAAGCTTGGAAGAGAAGTTATGTTTTTTTAATAAAATAATTTAATAATAATTATAAATTTATTGAATAAAATTTTACTCAAAGCCATATCTAATAAATCCAGAGATTTTTGGGATTGGTAGAACTTTGTTCAGTGAAAGTTCACGATGTAAAAAAAACTACATTCAGAATCATAACCTATAAAACCTAGTCATTCAAGACCAAAACACCACTACTGTTTCTATTTCTCTTTTTGAACAAACTTCTGGAACCTTCCAAATGAAATACACTGCAAACAAAGGTTTTTGCCCTGTTTCTAGTCCACGTATCTAAAATGTTTTATTAATAAGAAAAAAGTCTTGTTTTAATAAATAATCAGTCAAAATAAAAAGAGCTTTTCCTTAAAACAAGCTAAAATGTTGGTAAATTGCATATAAAATCTGCCAATAGGGGAAGCAAAATAATTTTGATTAAAGTTTTTGTTTATTTAATTTATTTTTAGATATTTAAACTTGTAGTGTAGCATGTGCTGTTTACAGGTTTGAGGCTGTTTTAACTAATATCGATGGCTCACTTACTAAGGCCCAATCCCATTTCTACCCTTACCCCTTCCCCTCCCCCTCATTTTGTGCATTCACGTGAAGGGGTAGGTGTGTCCCAATTATCTTAAACTTGAAGGTGTAGGGCTAAGTGGAAGGACTAGATACCCCTAGAAACAGATTTTTCCAGGACCACATTCGCAACCATGGGGTAAGAACATTTCCCAGAATACACCATCTACAACGGCAACATGGCTGCACACGGAAGTCAGGAGATGCACAAATTAGTATTTTTTTGTCATTGTTACGAAATTTGATACATTGATTACGGCATGCTTACTTAGATGAACATGGCCACAGTGTGAATACGCAGTAGTGTTATGATCTTATTGCCACATTATATCATTATGACAACATGATATACGCCTTCAGTGATTTCCTGAAGATAAATACCAAAAAATAATGCAACTGGAATAACTACAGCAGTCACCATCGTCTGATCTCATGTGAAGGAAGAGATCGAGATGACATATGATGATGTTTGCAGGTGCTGCAGTGCTGTCCCATTTCTTAGGGTTAAAATTCCCTTCCCCTTCACACTCTGTTTCAAGGGCCAAGGGGTAGGGGTAAAAAAAAAATGGGATGCGGCCTAAGTCTCACACAAAAACTCAGAAAAAGACTGACATGTTAAAGGGCACATAGTTTACCTCTTTTTTTTATGATTTAATATTAATATTATGGTTCTTCTGAGTGTGCCAGTTTAGGTTCAGTTTAAAACACAATTCAGATTTTTTATTATAATGTGTTAAAAAGTGTCATGTTGGAGGCGTGTCCACAGTTCGCTGATTTAGGGGTGTGTTGCTTCACATGTAAATTAGTTTCGGTTTCCCGCCCAACATAACAAGGGGGCGGGGCCATGAGCTCACCCGCTCTGTGTTTGGGCAGACTGAGAGAAGGAGCAGGAGTGAGAGGATCAGCAATCAGTCGTACATATGCGACTCGGACACAGACCAAGCAAAGAGTACAAAATCATTTGTGTCTTTGTACAGTTTTACAGACAACTGTGTGCTAGTTTCAAGTACCGAGCTTGTACACTGAGACTAATAACCACGCACACTGAATTAACTTTGACTGAGGCACCGAATGCGTCGCTCGAAGCCGCGACACGGCACACCAGACACTCTCTGTGGCGCGGCAGAAACATGAAGTGTCTCGAATCCTCGCGCCGTTGTGTGTACCCTGATAGAAACCTATGTTTAGAATTCTAAAACGCATGGCACAGCGTCAGGTACAGCAGCACCAAGTTAAGATCACAGTGAGCTTCTGTGATCGCGAGAAATGCAAACGGCTGAAGTATAAGGTAGACTCAATGAGAAGTACACATGTTTGCAAACCTACCTAAAGATACAACCAATAATTCCGATTAGAGCGATAATGTGGAGAATATTGCTCTTGTGTTGAGCCCAATGAGCCTTGCATCTAAAAATAGAGCAAGGGTGTTCCTTTAGTGATATCGCTTCGACTCACGCTGAAAATGGCGGACGTGAATTAACAAACTGAGGATATGATGACACGCCTGTCAATCAATATTGGTGGGCGGGGGGACCGCTCTCCTACGTAAAGTTGCGGTCGGTTTGAAAACGCTCCAATTGGTCCACCGTATTTTATGTTGTTAAATCGAAAAAAAAAAAGCACTGGGTGTGCTTATATCACCCCAATATGACGGTCTATACACCATACATGCACATATGTCTGTCCAAACAGCTTGAAAAGTAGATTTTTTACCATAGATGCCCTTTAATATGAGAAGAAAACAAATGTAGTTTGCTTTCCATACAAGGCAGGGTGTATCTAAAATAGATTATCATCAATACTAGCAGGACTGTTAAAGAAACACGTCATCCAAATATATATAGTGAAATTTGTTAAGCAATACTGCACTGTAAAAAAAGTTTCATATTCTGTGATTGATGTTTTTATTTTTCCTCATTTATTTCTGCTTTTGCATTATGGGACCCTAGTCTTGCTTCCAACAACTTTTAACCTTAAAGTTTGAAAGTGATTTTTATGAACATTTTAATAGTTTGGCGTTGTATTTTACGCTACAAAAACCTTGTAATGAACTGGCAGTGCATTTTCTGTTATTTTGTAGACTTATTTCTCTAGATATTATTTCTTATTTTATTATTTTAACCTACTAAAATGTCAATAAAAGTCACGTTGTCTTACTGTGGAGTTGAATTTTCAGCATCAAAAGCCAACAGAGCAGAGATCAGCATCGCACAATGCAATTCACAACCGTAAATAAACGGGAAACACATTATTAAGCACATCTTTTACGGTGTGTTTGGCTTTCATTCTAACCAATAAAACAAAAGACGTCAACATTTTTTTAAATATCTACTTCTATGTTCCATTTTTCAGTTTTTTTTCCATCCATCGATCCATTCATTGACTCTTTGTGTAGGTGCTGAAGAGTAAGTGACTGAGTATTGTTGTTATGTAACTGCACTTTCAGAAATCTGCTCATAAATAGTGTGTAGGCAGCTCCATTGAATCACTTTCTCAGCAGATGCACCACTGAAATTAGCCTTATTATCCTTTGTTAGAGTCCCAGTGTCTGCAGATCTGCTGAGAGACTCAATAAAAGTGTTTTTAAGTATTTATTTCCTCCACAAAAATTACTGTTTTCCATCATTCCGTCAGCTGCTGAGCTTCCTATTTTTTTTTAGATGACAGTAATATCAAAAATAAATTAATTATGAGTTTCAATTCCACCGCTGAGAACTCTACTTATCCGCTCTTGTTCGATGTGCACTAAAGCACTGCGTTTCCAACAGGCCGGTCTAGACTGCTGTCATGTCCATTGTGTAAAGTCATCAGTCATTTAGTCTCGTTCATCTCTCACTCGGTGTCTTCGTCAGACTCGAAACATTATTATATTCAGTGACAGGC
>NC_079446.1:45499451-45524451 GCF_903798145.1 Danio aesculapii | reverse complement strand
TGTTCTAAACGAATAGGGCATAGGGGGAATAAGTGGGAATAGAATGTTATTTTTAAAGTTTTAAAAATTATTAGTCCCTTTAAGCTATATACAGAGCAAACCATCGTTACAATAACTTGCCTAATTACCTTAACTCTCCTAGTTAACCTAATTAACCTAGTTAAGCTTTTACTACTTGACAAAATCTTGTTGTCGATCCCAGTTGTAAGACCAACAAATAACAACTTGACTTCTAGTTGATAGCGGCAGAAGGTAGATTTTTCCGATGAATCCTCTGTTGGTTACATCTAGTATGGGGGCGAGCGAGAGATCTGCAGAGTGTATAACAACATCAACAGTCTGAGGTATCAAGATATTAGTGCTGCCCATTACATTACAAACCTCAGGAGAGGGCAAATTCTTCAGCAGGATAGCGCTCCTTCTCATACTTCAGCCTCCACATCAAAGCTCCTGAAAGCAAAGAAGGTCAAGCTGCTCCAAGATTGGCCAGCCCAGTCACCAGAGATGAACATAATTGAGCATGTCTGGGGTAAGATGGAGGCATTGAAGATTAATCCAGTTAATCTTGATGAACTCTGGGAGTCCTGCAAGAACGCTTTCTTTGCCATTCCAGATGACTTTATTAATCAGTGATTTGAGTCATTGCAGAGATGTATGGATGCAGTCCTCCAAGCTCATGATGGAGTCAGACACAATGTTCATTCTGTTTCCACTGCAGCATGACCACATATTCTATACTGGACATTATTTCTGTTAAGGACAAGACTTGTGTCTAAGCAAAGTCAGACCTTACTGTCCTAATGAAATAATTATAAATCAAGACATGATCATATTTTATTTTAGTTAAATAAGCGTAATCTAGAGGCCTTTGCCTTTCATATAAGCCACTTCTGATACCAAATGATCAACTAGAAGTCAAGTTATTATTTATTGTTCCTAAAACTTGGATAGGAGACAAGACTTTTGTCAGGTAGTGTATAGTAATAATGATAATAATAATAATAATAAACATAATATAGTCAAAACAGAGTATCAAAAAACAAAGTAAAAACAGTGCAGAATATTTAAAATAAGGCAAATGAGTTTGGTTTGCTTAACTCTATCTCTCTCTCTCTCTCTCTCTCTCTCTCTCTCTCTCTCTCTCTCTCTCTCTCTCTCTCTCTCTCTCTCTCTCTCTCTCTCTCTCTCTCTCTCTCTCTCTCTCTCTCTCTCTCTCTCTCTCTCTCTCTCTCTCTCTCTCTCTCTCTCTCTCTCTCTCTCTCTCTCTCTCTCTCTCTCTCTCTCTCTCTCTCTCTCTCTCTCTCTCTCTCTCTCTCTCTCTCTCTCTCTCTCTCTCTCTAATTCCATCATGTTCATTCTGATCATGTCGTCCAGAATGCGTCCGGCTCTGTGTGAATCCTGCTTTCGTGTATTGGCACGCTGCGTGCAAATATTTAGCAGCAGAGCGGCTCTGGCATCATGTGATTTCCAGATTGGATGCCCCGGTGTGTTTATCCGTTCTAATTTGCACCATCTCTTTTTAGCTCTCTCCGTCTCGCCGCGCCGCTCAGATTGTGATTGTTTTCTCTGACGCTCCACGTGTGCTTTCGCTCTCATTAGCCTCCCTGGCTCGGGTTTTCCAGAGATAGACACATCAGAGCAGTCTGTCTGTCTGTCTCTCGCAGATTGATTTCAGATCCTGTCACAGATGCGTTATGAGTGATGGATCCCGAGCCAGAGATTCGTTCCTCACAGAAAACAGAATGTGTTAACCCATTCATTAGTACATCAGTAAACAGAATGCAGGACACATTTAAAAACATGCATCTGTTTCTTATTTACTTTATTTATTTGTTTGCTGCTCATTAGTGGAGTTTGTGTGTTGGATTGTAACTTTTGTTGGTTGCATAACAATAACACGTCTGACAACTGCTTGGAGTTGTTGTTTCTGCTTGGCGATTGGTTAAAATGATTATGCATATTTATATTATGCTTTCCTTTAATTTTTTTATGGGAACAGTTAGTTAAAGGGAAACAAACATCAAAGTTCCCTTTAATTGTTTCAAACATTTATGTGTTTCTTTATTCTGTTGAAAACAAAAGAAGAAATTTTGAAGAATGTTGAAAACCTGTAACCATTGACTTTCATTATATTTGTTTTTCCTACTGTGAAAGTCAATGGTTACAGGTTTTCAGTTTTCTTCAAAATGACTTCTTCAGTGTTAAAGAATAGAAACACAAAAGAAGATATTTAGAGGAATGCTGAAAACCCGTAACCATTGACTTTCGTAGTATGTGTTTTTCCTACTGTGAAAGTCAATGGTTACAGGTTTTTAGTTTTCTTCAAAATACTTTCTTGAGTGTTAAAGAAAAGAAACACAAAAGAAGATATTGAGAGGAATGCTGAAAACCTGTAACCATTGATTTTCACATTTATGTTATGCTTTCCTTTAGTTTTGATGGGATAAACAGTTTACAGTAAGGTTCCATTAGTTAAAGAGATAGTTCACACAAACATTAAAGTTCCCTTTTATTGTTTTAAACATTTATGAGTTTCTTTATTCTGTTGAAAACAAAAGAAGATATTTAGAGGAATGCTGAAAGCCTGTAACAATTGACTTCCATAGTATTAGTTTTTTATTTTATAGAAGTCAATGGTTACATGTTTTCAGCATTCTTCTAAATACCTCCTTTAATGTTAGATAATATTAACACGCAAGAAGATATTTAGAGGAATGCTGAAAATCTATAATTATTGTATTTCATTGTATTTGTTTTTCCTACTATTGAAGGCAATTGTTGCAGGTTTTTAGTTTTTTTCAAAAATACCTTCTTTAGTCTTAATATAAACACAAAGGAAAGATATTTTGAAGAGTGCTGAAAACCTGTAACCATTGACTTCCATAGTATTTGTTTTTCCTATTGTGGAAGTCAATGGTTACAGGTTTTCAGTTTTCTCTGAAATGCCTTTTTTAGTCTTAAAGAATATAAACACAAAAAGGACAATTAGAAGAATGCTGAAAACCTGTAACCATTGACTTTCATAGTTTTTTTTTTACCCATTATAGAAGTCAGCAGTTAATTTTTTTTTTCAGTTTATTTTCGAAATACCTTCTTTAGTGTTAAAGAATATAAACAAAAAAGAAGATATTTAGAAGAATGCTAAAAATCTGTAACCATTGACTTCCATATTATTTGTTTTTCCTACTGTGGAAGTCAATGGTTACAGGTTTTCATTTTTTTTTCAAAATACCTTCTTTAGTGTTAAAGAACATAAACACAGAAGAAGATAATTAGAAGAAGAATGCTGAAAGCCTGTAACCATTGACTTCCACAGTAATACTTTCATAGTATTTGTTTTTCCTACTGTGGAAGTCAATGGTTCCAGGTTTTAACTGTAAAATAACTTCTTTAGTGTTAGAGAAAAAAGCTTTATTTATTTTTATTTTTTTTGCGTGAGTAATTCATTTAACATGATGTTAGTTAATGTATTCACTAGCATGAACAAACAATGTACAGTATATTAATTGTAGTATTTAACATCCTTGTTAACATTAGTTAATGAAACATAGTTGTTAGTTAGCGGTAACACTTATCACTAGTAACTTATTACCTGCCTATTATTAAGATATTAACACTGTATTAGTACTTATAATTAGGCCAGACTGAATCAGTTTTTACTTTTTTTGCTCAGAAGTTTGTAAAATAAATAAAGAAATAAAAAGAAAGGGAAAAGGGCTTTCTGTTAAATGATTTTGAGAGTACAGGTGCTGAATACCTGGCAAAAATAATTACAAGTAGCGTTTTTACTTTTTTCTTTTTCTTTTTTTTTAAGGTTTAAAAGGCTAATTAAATGAATTAGAACCGCATGTTTGGTAAACAAAAGTTCAGCATGTTCACCTATATGATATATCATTTAAAAGACAGTGAGTACATGTACATGGACACCAATAATCTAATTTTAAAATGATTAAGATAATTCTCTGATTAAGAGTCTATCATGTAAACAGTCATTTTTGATTAATTTAATCAGACTAAAGTGTAATCGAAATAAACAGAAATGGAATTAAGACGTGGACTGAAGTGCAGTACAGACATGTAAACACTGCAATCAAACTATTCTCTGCACCTACTGACTCAGTGAAGGACCACAGACACCTGCATCGCGAAATGCATTTTTTTTGTCTTCCCATACAGCGTGCGGTTTCAAATCGCATTAAAACAACACTCGTCCAGCAGTTCATACTCAATTCAATTCAATTTGTTTATCGTCATGTGCACAGTAAGTAAACACGTTTCCCTGTACACAAATTCTTACATTGCCATCCACAGTGAAGTCATACACATCATACACGACATACACATATATACACAGAAGTGACGGAAGTATAACTATGAAATGTATATAAATAAATAACTATGAATGTAAATAATATATAATACTGATACTCGCATCCAATATCTCGTTTGTCACAGGGGGCTACATGAAATGTTCCTGACTGAAAGTGAAAGTGCCAAACTGCTGTTAAAGATGACACATTAAAAATAAAACACCCAAAATTAGATGAACGTCCAGAGAAAATGTGGATATCGCGGTGACGCAATGATGTTCATCGAATTATGTGCTATTATGTGCTAAGAAACATTCAAAAAGCAACTCATGTAAACACCTTAATCTTATTATTGTCTTATTTAGATTAAGGCAAATGATAAGGCTGATGTCCATGTTAACGTAATCATTGATAATGAACTAATTCTGCATCCCAAATCCTACTACATAGCTAAACCCAACTATTACCTTACTAACTATTAATAAGCTGCTAATTATTAGTTTATTGAGCTAAAATTCATTGCTAATGGTTTATAAATAATGAAAGTTTTATCTTAAAATAAAATGTGGGCATACTTGGCATTTTTTTAGATTATACATAGTAAAAAATGCTGTTGTTTGTGTGTGCAGGAGGAAATCAGTCCTCTGGAGAATGCGATGGAGACCATGCAGCTGACCAATGAGAAAATCAGCAACATGGTTCAGCGTCACCTCAATGACCCGAATCTTACCATCAACCCCCTCTCTATGCTGCTCAATGGCATCGTTGACCCAGCTGTCATGGGCGGCTTTACTAATTACGAGAAGGTATGAGATTATTCTGATAAATTACTGGCAACTTGTGTTATGGTGCAAAACTGCAAAGTGGAGCTTATTATTTGAACCATTTCTTATTAAACACTACCAAAAGTTAGCAACATGTTTCTTATAATTTAGTTGAATTATTTGATTAAAGATACAGTAATATTATTGTATTTGTGAAATATTATAATAATGTTAAATATCATGTGACATATCATTGCAGTTTAAAATGGCTGTTTACTAGCACGTAATTTCTGAATATTAATAATTGAATGTTTTAATTTGTATTTAAGTAATATTTTATGTTTTAATTATGTTATTACATTTATTTAATAAATAAATACGTATGTTAAAGATAGATTCATTTATTAAATGGTATTACAAACAAAATTATTATTGTTGTTGTTGTTAATGTTTTTAAATATGTTGTTGTTGTTGTTAAATATAATACTATTGATTATTATAATTGTTATTGTCATTATTATTATTATTATTACTTTTTTATTTAATATACTGTTGTTGTTAAATATATTATTTTGTATTTATTAATATTATTGGTATTAAATATATTGTTGTTCTGTTAAATATAGTCTTATTATTTATTATTATTATTATTAATAAATATTATTATTAAATATTATTATTGTTGTTGTTGTTGTTATTATTATTAAATATTATTATTATTATTATTGTTGTTGTTGTTGTTGTTGTTTGTGTTATTATTATTATTAATATTATTATTATTATTGTTATTAAATATTTTTATTATTATTATTATTGTTATGAAATATTTTTATTATTATTATTATTATTATTAAACATTATTATTATTATTATTATTATTATTATTATTATTATTATTATTATTAAATATTATTATTATTATTAAATATTATTACTGTTATTATTGTTATTATTATTATTATTATTATTATTATTATTATTATTATTATTATTATTATTATTATCATTATTATTATTATTATTATTATTATTATTATTATTTAAAACGGTCATGCTCCTTCATTTTTTGTTGGGTAAGTATATCTTTGAATAAAAGTTCATAAGAAATTTAGTGCATCCTTACATATGAAATTATTCTCATGAAATGTTTCAGGCTTTTTGTGTGTGCATATTTATAAAATTTTGTGTATTTTTATTTTAAGGTTAAAGCTGTTGTTGTTTTGACATCCATAGGCGTTCTTTACTGAGAAATACTTCCTAGAACATCCAAATGACCAGGAGAAGATTGAAAGACTGAAGGATCTGATTGCCTGGCAGGTAAATATATTCATGTTTACTTGCTGTCTGTCTGTCCATCCATCCATCCATCCATCCATCCATCCATTCAGACAGACAGACAGGCATTTTCATAAATGTCAAGTAAAACATCAACGGATGTTACTGTATGAAATTAGCATGTCTTGATTTAGTAAATGGTGACATAAAATGAAGCATTTTTGATTGTATTTTGTTTTTAATGCAGTTTAAAACTTTTTAAGCCTCCTTGTTAGTTTTACAAAGATGTTGTAGTGTATCATAAATCAGTGCAAGCTTTCCTTTTTCAAAGAGCAGATTAAAAAAAAAAAAATATATATATACAGTCAAAATGAATAAACCCTCTGTGAAATTTTATTTGTTTATTTGTATTAAGTGTTGCTTAAAGGCGAGAAGTGTTTTTTCAACGCATTTTTGAACATAATAGTTTTATTAACTCATTTTATTTTGTCTTTGGCATGATGACAGTAAATAATATTTTACTAGATATTTTTTAAGATACTAGAATTCAGCTTAAAGTAACTTTTAAAAGCTTAATTAGGTTAATTTGCTAAGCAAGTTAGAATAACTAGGCAAGTTATCGGACAACAGTCGGTTGCTCTGTAGACAATCAATATATATATATATATATATATATATAAGGCTAGTAATATTGACTTAAAAATTGTTTTTAAAAATTTTAAAACTGTATGAATGTATGAAATACTGTAAAATCTAAAATATGTTGATTGACTGAGAAATGGGTGTCATTTATTCTACTTAATCTATTTACTGAAGTACAAAATAAGCAAAAATTGACAAATGAAGAATAATTAATATGTAGAAGAACTATATTTAGACAAAATATATACATATATAAAGTTTAAAAAGAGAAAAAGCTACAACATTTTACTAAAATTCTAATTTAAATTGAATTGTTTATTTGTTTAAATTGTACATATTAAAATATATAACTTAATATAATTTAACCTTCCTGTCATATTTTGTCAAAACTGCTTTTATTGGCAAAATGAAAGAAATAAGAACTTCTCCATTTGATAAAATATTATAGGAAATACTGTGAAAATTGTTTTCATTTGTTAAACATCACTTGCAAAACATTTAGAAAAAGTACAAATTTCACAGGAGGGTGAATAATTTTGACTGTATATTTCTGATAAGCTTCACTTTTTGCGTGCAGTGAGATCTCAGTTCTTCAGTTTTACTTAAAGGACAATCTCCTGGGTTTCTCTGCCGGATAAAGCAGCTGGTGTCTGTAAACTACTCTATCATCGAATCTACAGGCTTGTGTGATGGTTACAGGGCAGATCAACACCTCAGATCCTGCTGCTTGTGTTTGTGTGAGCGATACAGATCTCCGCAAGACCATCTTAACGCTGATCAAGCTTAATTTATTGCTGTTTAGTGGGAAATACATCCTCTGGCAGTGATAACTACATTTTTATCTCTCTGAAACAACATCTGCTGTGTGTCAGACAGCACAATAACACTGCGCCCGCTGACGGCTCTTTTTTTACAGAGGGAATTAACAGATTTTATGTGATATTCTCCAGCTCGCACCTCTTGTTTTTGCATATTAATAGAAACATTTGTCACTTTTTAAGGCCTGTGAACATGGCAAACTTAAAGCATATATCTGAATCAAGTTTAACTTTTAATATAAATATGTTAACTGAAATACTGTAGGACACAGAGACATGGTGGCTCAGTAGTTAGCACTCACAGCAAAAAGGTCGCTGGTTCAACTCTCGGCTAGGTCAGTTGGCATTTCTGTGTGGAGTTTGTATGTTCTCTCCATGTTGGCGTGGGTTTCCTCCGGGGAGCTCCGGTTTCCCTCACAATCCAAACACATGAGCTATAGGGGAATTGAAGAAACTTAATTGGCCATAGTGTATGAGTGTGTATGAGTGTGTGTGAATGAGTGTGTATGGGTGTTTCCCGGTGCTGAGTTGCAGCTGCAAAGGCATCTGCTGTGTAAAAACATATGCTGGATAAGTTGGCGGTTCATTCCGCTGTGGCAACCCCAGATGAATAAAGAGACTAAGCCAAAGGAAAATGAATGAATGAAATACTGTAAAATCTAAAATATGTTGATTGATTGAGAAATGGGTGTCATTTATTCTACTTAATCTATTTACTGAAGTACAAAATAAGCTAAAATTGACAAATGAATAATAATTAATATGTAGAAGAACTATATTTAGACAAAATATATACATATATGAAGTTTAAAAAGAGAAAAAGCTACAACATTGTACTAAAAATCTCATTTAAACTGAATTGTTTATTTGTTTAAATTGTACGTATTAAAATATATAACTTAATATAATTTCAAACTATTAAAATCAAACTAAATATTCAATACAAAACATGTTTACTTCAACTTGATGTACTAAAATGTTTTTTTAAATAATAAAAAATACAAAGATGTTTAATAATATGAATATTTACTTAAACTAAATATAAATTTAAGCTATTAAAACAAAACATAATAGTAAATACAAAACATATTTACTTATACTTGATGTAGAAAGTTATTTTTATAATAAAATCCTGAGCAGCTGCTGTGGTGGTCATGGAGGAGTGGAGAGCATGGGACTGATTCCTGTGATGATCCAGGTACAGACGAGTCTTCGCTGAGGCCAGCTTCCAGCCTCCGGTGCTTAGACTGCAGCTCTGCACTAGATGTTTGGCCAGTGGAGAAATGGTCGTGCCCATCTGAGCTTGGTTCTCTCAAGGTTTTTTCTTCACTTTTGCCAATTGGTGACGTTTTTTTTTTCCCTCTCCGCTGTCGCCACTAGCTTGTATGATTCGGGATCTGTAGAGCTGCGCATCGTTGGATTTGCTCTTCAGTGTTTGGACTCTCAGTAGTGATTATTAACCACACTGAACTGAACTTAAACACTGAAAACTGAACTACACTGTTCCAATTTACTATGGTCTTCTAAGTGAAGCTGCTTTGACACAATCTACATTGTAAAAGCGCTACACAAATAAAGGTGAATTGAATTGAATTGAATAAAAAACTATGAAGATATTTAATATTTATTTATTTAAAAAATATATACATTTATAAAAATGACAAAACATACAAGAAAATTAGTCGTTTAGTTTTACTTGAATTATATTTACTGCAGTAACAAAACTTGAGATAAAATTGGCTGAAGACACCCAAAAATGTATTTCAATATTATATAAACTATGAAAATTTTTTAAATAAATGAATAATAATAAGTTTTGAATGTACGAAAGTATGGAGTGAGGGCCGAAAGTGGACGAAAGTGAGGAGTGGGGGGATGTCGCGGACGGCTCCCTCACTATTCTGCTGCCTTGGGGGGCTGCCTAAGTCGCCTCTATGGATGCGCCGGCCCTGCACATATTAATAAAAACTATGAAGAAATGTAAGAAACGAGTGTATTGAAATGTCAATAATCACACAAGAAAATGTGTAGTTTGGTTTTTCTTGATTTTAATGCTATAACAAAACCAGAAATAAAAATGATCTGTTTTTGTTGAATTAATTTTACTACAATTACAAAATTAAATAAAACAAAATATTAAAAAACTGTTAACAAATTGAAATAAATTAAATAAATTAAAATGTCAAAAATACACAATGAAATTTGATAATAAAAATGGCTAAACACACCCAAAAAATGTATTTAAAAATTATATCAACTATGACAATTATGCAAATAAATTCATACAAATTAAAAAAACACACAGGAAAATTTGTACTTTTGTTTAGCTTGAATTAACACCCTAAAAATTATGAAAATATGAACTAAAATTAAAATAAAAAATAAGAAAAAGTAAAAAATAATTCACACTATTATTAAAATGCACTGTTCACAAAGATTTTGCGTGTCTCCTGTTTGTCTTTGCAGTGTGTGTGTGCGTTCGTGTATGTGCATGTGTGTGTGTGATCAGTGGAGCAGCTGTCCAGTGTTCAGCCTGTTTGTCTGATGAAGCCGCGTGTCTGATATACTTTACTCTCAGTATAAAGATGGTGCGCTTCAGAGACGTGGACAGAAACATAACGAGGCGAGGCAAGACGCTGCTTGTACTGTAGCTGTGTTTTCAGGAAGATGAAAAGAAAGGACAAACATCTGAAGAGCACAGCAGATGTCACATATTGATGAAACCCTTCCTTTTAGTACATCTGCTAATGTGTACGTGTGTGTATGAAACTGAGTGTTTATAAATGTCTAGATGTTTATTTATAAAGACAGTAATTCATTATTAATCATCTATTCATAATATTGTTATTTTATTATTACTATTAATTATTTATTAATGTCTAGATGATTATTTATAAAGACTGTAATTCATTATTAATCATCGGCTATTCATATTATTATGTTATTGATATAACATATTTATGAATGTCTAGATGTTTATTTATAAAGACAGTTATTCATTATTAATCATCGGCTATATATAATATTGTTATTTTATTATTATTATTATTATTAAATATTTATGAATGTCTAGATGTTTATTTATAAAGGCTGTAATTCATTATTAATCATCTATTCATAATATTGTTATTTTATTATTACTATTAATTATTTATTAATGTCTAGATGATTATTTATAAAGACAGTATTTCATTATTAATCATCGGCTATTCATATTAATATTATGTTATTGATATAAAATATTTATGAATGTCTAGATGTTAATTTTTAAAGACAGTTATTCATTATTAATCATCGGCTATTTATAATATTGTTATTTTATTATTATTATTATTAAATATTTATGAATGTCTAGATGTTCATTTATAAAGACAGTAATTCATTATTAATCATCATCTATTCATAATATTGTTATTTTATTATTACTATTATTATTAATTATTTGTGAACGTCTAGATTTTCATTTATAAAGACAGTAATTCATTATTAATCATCTGCTATTCATATTATTATTATTTTATTAATATTAAATATTTATGAATGTCTAGATGTTTTTTTTATAAAGACAGTAATTCATTATTAATCATCGGCTATATATAATATTGTTATTATATTATTATTATTAAATATTTATGAGCATCTAGATGTTCATTTATAAAGACTGTAATTATTAATAATCGGCTATTCATAATATTATTATTTTTTATTATTATTAAGTACTATGAATGTCTAGATGTTTATTTATAAAAGCAGTAATTCATTATTAATCATTGGCTATTCATAATATTGTTATTTTATTATTACTATTAATTATTAATTATTTGTGAATGTCTAGATTTTCATTCATAAAAACAGTAATTCATTATCAATCATCGGCTATTCATATTATTATTATTATTATTATGTTATTAATATTAAATATTTATGAATATCTAGATGTTTATTTATAAAGGCAGTAATTCATTATTGATCATCATTTATTCATAATATTGTTATTATGTAATTAATACTGAATACTTATGAATGTGTACAAGTTTATTTATTAAGGCACAGTAATTCATTTCTTATTAATTACTACTCAAAAAGTTATTATTTTATTATCATGACCTTATTGTTTTTATAATAATAATAATTATTATTATTATTATTATTATTATTTGGTTGTTATAAAGAATTATCAGACTTATTTATTACTTAGCCTTAGACTAAATCAGACTTAGAATAAACAGTAATGATTATTTTTTTACATATTTATTTATTCATTTTATTTTACTTACTCTGTATTTATTAACAAATAAAATATATTTTTTTACATTTTTAAGCAGTTTATTTATAAATATGGTAATTCATTGTTACTTAATGTGTATTCATGATCTTATTTTTTATATAATTAAAATAATAATTATAAATATTATTATTATCAGACCTAAAATAAACAGTATAATATTTTTTTTTACATTTATTTATTCATTCATTCATTCTTTTTATATTTTAGTTACTCTATAAATGTATTTATCATTAAATAAAAATCTATTTTTGAGTTTGATTTATAACAAAAATAGATAAAGACTAGATAAATATTGAATGTTTCATACTGTAAGCTAGCTAGCAGGATATTTAAATAATTTATCTTTATAATTTGTATATTTTTGACAAGAAGTGCTCTTTTTTCTGAATAAAAAAAAAATGTAATTGAGTAAACAAAGTAAATGACAGTACATTAATCTAAGCAGGTTCAATTATTAGGTTTTCAAAAAGACGCATTTATGCACACAGAATCTTACTGTATGAACCTAACGTATAACTAACAGATTAAATATACTACTACAATATATTAAACTTGAGAAAAAAATATAAATGTATGTTTAAATAAAATATTATAATAGAAATATAAATTCTTTAATACAGCAATAGAAGTTGTAAGTAAAAATAAAATACATTTAAAATGTAATGAGGTCTATTGGTGACAGCTTAGTAACATGCTTGCAATTCTGTAGACATTTAAAGAGAAATGCAAATGAAGCGTTTTGTTGAACAACAGCCATGTATTTCTGATTTGACGGAGGTGCTTTGATTTTGTTTGTTGAATGTTTCAATCTTGTAGTTTTTGACTTGAGCTTTTCATAGCGCTTTATTTTCCTGATGTCAGGTCAGGACATTTGCATCAGATGAGTTACAGCGGCTGTCATTCTGTCAGAGTATAAAATATGTCTCTTGCTTTGTCTCACCTCAGATGTGTTTCATACATAGATCTGTGTGTTTGTGTGTGTGGTGTTTCTCCACAAAGATGATGACACAAATCAATTACGGTGACAGCATGAAACGGATGCTTTCTTTATTATATGAACAGAAAACTTTTTCTTTTTTGAAAAAAAACCCAATATGTTCAAATCAGGGTGATCGCCACAGCCATATCACCCTGCAGACCAAGACCGGTTACTCGCTAAAGCTAAGCAGAGCTGAGCCTGGTCAGTACCTAGATAGGAGACCACATGGGAAAACTAGGTTGCTGTTGGAAGTGGTGTTAGTGAGGCCAGCAGGGGGCGCTCAACCTGTGATCTGCATGAGTCCTAATGCCCCAGTATAGTGAAGGAGACTCTATACTGTCAGTGAGCGCCATCTTTCAGATGAGATGTTAAACTGAGGTCCTGACTCTCTGTGGTCATTAAAAATCCCATGGCACTTCTCATAAAGAGTAGGGGTGTAATCCTGGTGTCCTAGCCAAATTCCCTCCATCGGCCCTTACTCATCATGGCCTCCTAATCATCCCCATCCACTGAATTGGCTCTATCACTGTCTCTCCACTCCTCCTTTAGCTGATGTGTGGTGAGCACACTGGCGCTGTTGTCCTGTGGCTGCCAGGGCATCATCCAAGCGGATGCTGCACACTGGTGGTGATGTGGAGAGACCCCTCATTGTGTAAGCATGATCATACACAATTAAATGTGCTATATAAATACACAGTACATTTACATTATAGTTTAGTATGTACACACTCTATAGCAGGCATGTCCAAGCTCGGTCCTGGAGGGCCGGTGTCCTGAAAAGTTTAGTTCCAACCCCAATCAGACACACCTGGGCTAGCTAATCAAGCACTTACTAGGCTTTCTAGAAACATCCATGCAGGTGTGTTGAGGCAAGTTGGAGCTAAAATCTGCTGGACACCGGCCCTCCAGGACAAGTTTGGACACCCCTGCTCTATATGCTTTCTTGGTTTGTAATATCTGCAGTGGTCAACATTTAAAGTGGATCGAAGAATATTTTCAAAATTATATACAGGGTTGATACGGTCATGGAAAACCTGGAAAAGTCATGGAATTTTGACATGGCATTTTCCAGGCCTGGAAAAGTTTTGGAAAAGCAGAAAACAGATATCTGTGTACTTGAATATAGGTTATTTACTTCTTTTCTGTCCTTGGCCAATCACATACTCTCACATTAGTAGTGCGGTGTAAGCATTATCTAAATAAATTTTACATAGATATAAACTCAAACTAAATAGATTGTGGCGTTTTATGATATTGTTACGAATTAAATTAAAAATCCTTAATCAAAAAGTGGTTTAACCAAAACATAACAAGATAACAGGGATTAAAAATGTAATCCCTGGTGCCCCCGCGCTCGCTCTCCCCAAAATATAAACCAAAAACACAAACCACTTAGAATTAACAAGATAATATGATTTATTTACAGAAAATAAGGAGCAAAAATAACATCGGGAGGGGTTCAGCCAAAATAAATGACAATAAACCAAGCTAACTAATTTAGAATAAACTTCTCTGGAAAATAGATAAGAAAAATAAAATACAGAAAACTTACCTCCCTACTAACAACACAGGAGAAAACGAAAATAATAAACAGAAGGCACCAAACCTCCCTACCATGCTCCAAGCCAGACAGGGAGACAGAAAACCGGGTTTCTCTGGTTAGAATGTACAACTTTACATCGGCATCTCACAAAACGCCATATAAGAGACATCAGCAACAAACTCGAGCAATAATATCTCCACAGAGAATTAACAAGCGGGGAATCAAGAGAGCGGGGAGCCGGCGAATCCATGCTCTGAGGTTTTAAATACAGCCGCCGCCAATCTAAGCGCCAATCATGATCCGACATAATCCGCTGCACCTGCAAATAATTGGAAATGAGAGAGAGAGAAAGAGAAAAACTCCACACACACTACACCACAACTACTCGTAACAATATGCTGTAATAAATTTGAACATGCACTGTTTTTCTTTTACCACGCATATGTAGACATTACATGAAACAGTAGGTCATGAACATTTACTTGAAAGTCTTGGAGAAATCAAGGAAAAATCATGGAATTTTAGTAGTAAAAATGTGTATGAACTCTGTGTATAAGACAAGATGTTGTTCAGTCGTATTTGAAGACAACTTTGATGAAAGCTTTTGATTCACTTCAAATGTTGACTACTGTATATCTTTTTCGTACATTTTTATTTTGATATTGACACCAAAATAAGCATCTCCTCTTTAGCAATGTTCAGCTCACTTAGGTAAGCCATGGATGAACATTAAAAATAAAGTAGCATCGGCTGAAAATTGCATACCGTGGTCAGAATTATTAGCCCCCCTTTAAATTTTTTTTTTTTTCTTTTTAAAATATTTTCCAAATGATGTTTAACAGAGCAAGGACATTTTCACAGTGTGTCTGATAATATTTCTTCTTCTTGAGAAAGTCTTATTTCGGCTAGAATAAAACAAGTTTTTAATTTTATATGAACCATTTTAAGCCATTTTTAAGCAATTTTTTTTTTCCGACTGTCTACAGAACAAACCATCATCATACAATAACTTGCCTAATTACCCTAACCTGCCTAGTTAACCTAATTAACCCAGATAAGCCTTTAAATGTCACTTTAAGCTGTATAGAAGTGTCTTGAAAATTATCTAGTCAAATATTATTTACTGTCATCATGGCAAAGATAAAATAAATCAGTTATTAGAGATGAGTTAAGACTATTATGTTTAGAAATGTGTTGAAAAAAAAACTTCTCTCTGTTAAACAGAAATTGGGGGAAAAAACGGGGGTTAAAAACTCAGGGGGGCTAAATATTCTGACTTCAACTGTAGTTAATCGTTGTTTATTTATTGCAAAGAATAAATAAATTAATAAATAAACCAAACTATAATAAATAACATTTGTATGTAAATCACATTTTATCATTTAAATAATTTATAGTGTCCATAATATATTATAATATAATTGTTGAATGTAAAATTACTTGATTCGTTTTTGACATAAGGAAAATTAATTATTAACAGTAAACCTTCGTCTAAAACCTCAAGCTGTTATAATGGATTGTATGCACTTTAAACCATCTGCTCACTGTCTTTTGGCTTATTTTTAAACAATCATACCTAATAGCAGACTTACTTAATAGCATTACATTAATACTGTGCAGAAAAGCCACCAATCAGAGCTGCAGTGAGCGAATTGTGCCAAATGAGATATTTAGCTCCACCCACTTCGATAAAGCATTAAAATAGCAATACAGAAATATTTGCTAAAAAGAATAATAATCTTTGTATAATAAATTATTATAATTAAAAATAATAATAATAATATGTTTGTGCAGCACAGTGGCTCAGTGGTTAGTACTGTCACCCCACAGCAAGAAGGTCCCTGGTTCGAGTGCCGGCTGGGCCAGTTGGCGTTTCTGTGTGGAGTTTGCATGTTCTCCCAGTGTTGCGTGAGTTTCCTCCAGGTGCTCCACAGTCCAAACACATGTGCTATAGGTGAATTGATTAACTAAATTGGCCGTGGTGTATGTGTGAGTGTTTATTTGGTTCATCATGGGTTACAATAATTTATTCATTCATTTATTTTTATTGGCTTAGTCTCTTTATCAGTGGTTGCCACAACAGAATTAGCCACCAACTATTTCAGCATGTGTTTTATGCAGTGGATGCCCTTTCAGCTGCAACCCAGTACTGGGAAACACCCATACACTCTCATTCACACACATAAACTATGGCCAACTTAGTGTATTCAATTCCCCTATAGCGCATGTGTATGGACTGTGGGGGAAACCAGAGCACCTGGAGGAACATGCGAACTCTGGTAAGAAATGCCAACTAGCCCAGCCGGGACTCAAACCAGCGACCTTCTTGATGAGCTACACACTAAGCCACTGTGCTGCCCTACGATGATTTAACCAAAATCAAAGAAAAAATGCCTGTTGGAAAAATCAATTATATAAAAAGCGTGTGGGCACCTACGCACTCAGTATAAGTTGCAGCACGTTATACGATAAAAGAAAAATATTTATGCTCCATAAAAATACAGTGATGCTGCACAGTTCATAAAACACTTGAACTGTGCCGGGAGTTTGTGTTTGACAGCACATGAGGGACCCGAAGCCACTTTTTCGGCTAGATATGGCGATCGATGCGGCCTGTCCTGAAGGCAGAACAGGCCTCGTGTACATTTTTCACAGGCCGCTATTGATGCCCTGTCAAACCGGCTGACACACCACTCATGTAAACAGCGGTGGAGAAGGCAGGACAATCCCCGGCAGATTTGAGCTGTTGATTAAGCTTGGCTTTCACCTCTTTGTGCCGCTGGGTCCTGCTCTCTTTATATAAGGATTCAGCTATTCTGTGCTGTTATTCATTGACGTCAGGTGCTTTTGTGAGCTCGGCTCCATTCATGTTAGCCTGTGCACTGACACACACACTTTACACAGGCGAGGGCAGAACTTCAGCTGCTAATGCAACCTGAAGATTAGTGAGCAAGCCATGAGTGGAAGATGGGTGTTGCTAACAAAATGAAATATTGATGAATTGGTGAAGGCAGAGCAGAAACGAGACATGCCCAGATAGATAGATAGATAGATAGATAGATAGATAGATAGATAGATGGATGGATGGATGGATGGATGGATGGATGGATGGATGGATGGATGGACGGACAGACAGACAGACCCACCCTAAATGACTCGTAGCCCTGCCCCAAAGTACAGATAGCCCAGCCCTAAAGTACTGATAGCCATGCCCTAAAGGACAATTAGACCTACCCTAAAGGACTGATAGCCCCATCTTAATGGACTGATAGCCACACCCCAAAAGACTGATAGCCTCGCCCTAAAGCACAGATAGCCACACCCTACAGCACAGATAGCCATGCCCTACAGCACAGATAGCCATGCCCTAAAGGACTTATAGCCACACCCTAAAGGACTGATAGCCAGGCCCTAAAGGACAGATAGCCCCACCCTAAAGGACTGATAGCCCCACCCTAAAGGACTGATAGCCCCGCCATAAAGGACTGATAGCTAGGCCCTAAAGGAAAGAGAACCTCACCCTCAAGGACTGATAGCCCTACCCTAAAGGACTGGTAGACCTACCCTAAAGGACTGATGGCCACGTCGTAAAGGACAGATAGCCACACCCTAAATGACTGATAGCCGCGCCCTAAAGGAATGATAGCGACGCCCTAAAGGACTGATAGCCCCGCCCTAAAGGACTGATAGCCACGCCCTAAAGGACTGATAGCCACGCCCTAAAGGACTGATAGCCCTACACTAAAGGATAGATAGACCTACCCTAAAAGACTGATAGCCACGCCGTAAAGGACAAATAGCCACACCCTAAAGGACTGATAGCCACGCCCTAAAAGAATGATAGCAATGCCCTAAAGGACTGATAGCTCCGCCCTAAAGGACTGATAGCCACGCCCTAAAGGACAGAGAGCCACACCCTAAAGGACTGATAGCCATGCCCTAAAGGACAGATAGACCTACCCTAAAGGACTTATAGCCACGCCCTAAAGGAGCAATAGCCATGCCCTAAAGGACAAATAGCCACACCCTAAAGGACTGATAGCCACGCCCTAAAAGAATGATAGCAATGCCCTAAAGGACTGATAGCTCCGCCCTAAAGGACTGATAGCCACGCCCTAAAGGACAGAGAGCCACACCCTAAAGGACTGATAGCCATGCCCTAAAGGACAGATAGACCTACCCTAAAGGACTGATAGCCACGCCCTAAAGGAGCAATAGCCATGCCCTAAAGGACTGATAACCACGCCCTAAAGGACGTATAGCCACGCCCTAAAGGACTGATAGCCACACCCTAAAGGAGCAATAGTCATGCCCTAAAGGACTTATAGCCACGCCCCAATGGACTGATAGCCACACCCTAAAGGACAGATAGCCCTGGCCTGAAGACATTTCATGTTTGATTTGAAGGAAATATGTGTAAAATTGGACAAAGACCATAAACAAGGCATCATGGCTTTAAAGGGGATTAAAACTAAAATGCCATGATGAACTGCAATACTATCATGTTTTAAATATATAAAATTATCCACTTAAATGTGTTGATTGTCTGCTATACGATTGTTTTAAAAATCTGTTTAATTAATGTGAACAGATGGTTCAACAAAAGCATGTACAATCAATTACCAACAGGTCTAAGTTCTCTTTCCTTTTTCAGTTAAAAGTACTGTTTGAACCCAACTGTTGCACTCAATAAGTCTGTAATTGTCATATACTGCTGTGCAGCTTGTGATAATTTAGACTTGAACTCCAGATGAACTCTCATGTCTCTCAGTGCTGCTTCATAACTTATCAATTCAGTTTTAACTTTTTTTTTTTTTTTTTACCTTTTGGGTGTTTCTAAATTTATTTCGTCCTCAGAGAGATTCCTGCACAGGAACCATGACAAGTGCATCAGTGATTTGAGGTTTTTGTTCCTGCTGTTGTCAAGAATAAAACAAGTGCAGCTGAAGTTATGTGATTAGTTAGTCCAACCTTCTCAGAACACGTTAGAAACTGCATAGCAATAGTTTATCAACCACACAGAACACCCTAACAACACCTCAAAAACACTGGAAAATGTGTATTTCACACAATCAAAGTTTTAAATGTGTTTATAGAGAATTAACATAATCAACGGCTTGCTTTAATCTGTTGTTTTTTTGTTAATATGTAAAAAAGTGGAAGTGCAATAAGATATTTTGATTATTCAGTACCAAACTCCACATGACAACCTCAAAATATTGTACAATTCTGAGTGTGCTTCACACAGGTGAGTGGGCTTGACAAACCACCTGTAGAAACAGGTCTTTCCTCTAATAAAAAAAAAACTTAAATCTCTTAAATCTCTGAGCACTAACAGTTTTTATTGGTATAATTAGCCCTTGTCGTGTGTATTGCCTTGTAGAATTGCTTAATGTCTCAATTGTAAGTAGCTTTGGACAAAAGCATCTGCTAAATCAGTGGTCCTCAACCACTGGGCTGTGGACTGGGACCAGTCTGTGGATCAATTAGTACTGGGTCACACAAGAAATCATTATTTATTTCCGTTTTATTTATTCTCCGAGTCTGAACTATCTTTTATTTTGAAAGATCCTTTATTTTGAAAAATGACCGTATTCTCTCGTTTACATCTCAGTCACTTAAGCACCTAAATTTAACCCACAAGCATGAAAATAAATAAGAAACAGACGTCTTTGGAAAGTTTTTTTGCTAAGGGGAAAAGGCCCAGAAAAGGACCCGCGAACTGCCAAGGAATTGATAAGCAACCCATTTGTCAACAAATTCAGTCAATCCAGCATGTCTGTGCAAGAAGATCAGCTGCTGGAGATCGCAATCAACGGCGGCCTTTTACGGGGTTTTTGCATGTCGCGCCTTTTCTGCGCGCAAGTCGATATTTCCAATTAGGGCTGGACGATATTTCAGCGTTTGGTATCGGTCCGATACCAAGTAAATACAGGGTCAGTATTACAGATATTGATACCGATACTAATACTTTTACTTTAAAAAGCATGTATTTCAACCTAAATGTACTTTTCTGTAGGGGAGAACAGTGTGTGATGATTTATGAGTTAAATGTTCTCAAAGTAGCTATAATTAAATGTACAGCGTACCTGCCAACATTTGACTCCGAAAACCTGGGTTGGAGTGGCATGCTGGAAATTACGAAAAGTCTGTGTGTGTGTGTGTGTGTGTGGTGTGGTGTGTGTGTGGGGGGGGGGGGTGCGATCGTACATTACACCAATGTCAGCGATCCGGGGGTGTTAAAGACTGTACCAAAAAGCTGAGCAGTGGGGGAGGGGTTAAATTTTGGGAGTTTTCTGGGAGACAGAACAAAATGTGAGATGGGCGTGAAATACGGGAGACTCCTGGGAAAAACGGGAGTGATGTCAGGTATGATGTACAGTTGAAGTCAGACTTATTAGTGCCCCTTTGAATGTTTTATATATATATATATATATATATATATATATATATATATATATATATATATATATATATATATATATATATATATATATATATATATATATATATTTCCCAAATGATGTTTAACAGAGCAAGGAAATTTTCACAGTATGTCTGATAATATTTTTTCTTCTGGAGAAAGTCTTTATTTCTTTTATTTTGGCTTGAATAAAAGCAGTTTTTACATTTTTAATGAACCATTTTAAGGTCAAAATTATTAGCCGCTTTAAGCAAAATGTTTTCGATAGTTTACAGAACAAACCATCGTTATACAATAACTTGCCTAATTACCCTAACCTGCCTAATTAACCTAGTTAAGCCTTTAAATGTCACTTTAAGCTGTATAGAAGTGTCTTGAAAAATATCTAGTCTAATATTTTTTTTACTGTCATCATGGCAAAGATCAAATAAATCAGTTATTAGAAATCAACTGTATATGTTAAAACCCAGGACAAATTTAAACACTTTTAAGCCAAATAAACCATTTTTATTATTGTAATAATCTAGATTTGCAAACACAAACTTATTACTAGAGAACAATGATTTTTTTTTACTTCAGTTTGGGGTTTTTGTTCAGAAACAATAATATAATAACAAAACCATTTCTCTTTTAGCATGTCTTCAGTGTCTTTAATCAAATAAATGTGAAACAAATTCCAATACCAATGTTGGTATCGATACTATCGATGTTAGGATCGATTCGCCCACCCCTATTTCCAATAGAGGTTCACAGATGCACTCAGTTGAATGAATGCTGCAAGCACACCGCAAATCACGTGACAAGAACTGACAGATCAGCTTCATACTTTGTATGGAATATAGAAATTTTGATAGACTAATTACCTCAGACAACCACAGAACACCCAAACAATGCAGTGCTTTTTAAATTTCTCCATAAATAAAACTTGTATCAGAGTGACAGCAGTGTTTGGTCAGCTTGTCATCCTCTGAGAAAACAGTTGATGGTCACCTTGCAATTTACGTAAACACACACTCTCTCTCTCTCCCCTCCCTCCGGGCTGTGGTAAAATTGTCAAGCGTTGATCAGTCCATGGTGATAAAAAGGTTGGGGACCACTTTACTAAATGTAAATGTAAACAGCACTGTAATTGACTTCTGTTGTATGGACAAGCCAAATGCTAAGACATTTTTCAGATTTTTATATATATATGAGAACAAAGAATGTAAATGATGATAGAATTTTTATCAATAGCAAGTGCGATCAAAAAGATAAAAATAAATGACTGAAATCCTTAAAACATTGCAAACTAGTCCAAACTTTGTCCTCATGGCCATCAACTAGCAGGTCTTTAGACTACTAGAAATGTCAAGCTGTCCGTTTTTACTCATGACCACCTATGAAGTTTTTACCATCACGTTTTAATAAAAAATAACCGCCTCTGACCACCTCACCTAAAAATGTCCGCTTTTAAAAGTGCTGCTTTTTCAAACTTTAAATTGCTTCAAACTGAGCACCTTCAAACTTCAAGCTTTTAAATCTACTTCAGATTTTCTGCTCAGGTTTTCTCTAGCCAACATCAAAGTTTGTCTCTTAAATCAGGTTTCTGAGTGAATTTGCATTTGTATATTTCAGCAGTGCAGTAGGAGCCATCTAACTGTATTTTGCATGGACAGTAGATACTATAAAATCAACACAAAAGTCTCTATGGTTTTAGTTGTTGTTTGGTTTTCATGTCTACATTTTTATAGGTCAGGCCTTGTTTTTATTATGGGGATTTTAAAAAAATTGTTTACAGGTGTAAAACAAGCAGAACTAAAGCCATGTGATCAATCTCAGTCAACTGTTATCTCAGCTAATTAATAGCTGAGCTTATTATTAACACCTTAGTGTTTTCTTAACACATACTTAAGCAGATATTAAACAATAGACACATTTAATATTTTAAATATCTAAACCAAATAGTAATAATAATAAACCAAAAACAGATACTGTATATAAGCAGATCTATAATCAAAGTATATGTAAAGTTTATTCAATTAAATCCATCTTTTTTTAGCGCTTTTACAATGTAGATTGTGTCAAAGTAGCTAAACACATAAGATTATAGTAAATTGAAGCAGTGTCAGTCCAGTTTTCAGACTTGATGTTCAGTTTAGTTCAGTGTAGTTTAATTTTCACTGCTGAAAGTCCAAACACTGAAGAGCAAATCCATCGATGTGCAGCTCCACAAGTCCCAAGATGAAGCAAGCCAGTGGCGAGGAACAAACTTCACAAGTTGATGAAAGTGATGGAAAAAAACTTGAGAGAAACCAGGCTCAGTTAGGCAAGACCATTTCTCCTCTGGCCAAATTTCCTGTGCAGAGCTGCAGTCTAGGTGCATATATGTATATGTGTATATACAGTGGTGAAAGTAAATATGGAACACGTTACCATTGACTTGAAACATTCCCCAGATGTTGGTAACAACCTAAGAAATCCATATATGCTAAGAAAACAAATCTAGTTTACAAATTTAGTTATGCATAATAAAATAAAATGATTCAGGGTAAAAGTATTGAACACATGAAGAAAGGGAGGTGTAGTTCTGCAGTGAAAGCCCAGACAGCAACTGAAATCTTTCAGTAGTTCTTCAGCAACCCTCTGCTCTTCCTCATTGTAAATGAATATCTGCTGCTTAAGTCCAACATCTACATTAGCAGGAGGATGAAGTTAAAACCAGGGTGGACATTTCAGCAAGACAATGATGCAAAACACAGCCAAGTAGACTCTCAGATGCTTTCAGAGAAAGAAAATCAAGCTGTAGAATGGCCCAGCCAATCGCCTGACTTGAATCCAATAGAAAATACAAAATAAAGCTCAGATTTGATAGACAGGACCCACACAACCATCAAGATTTTTACACACTGTTGAAGTCTGGGAAAAACTCACATCTGAGCAATGCACGTGACTTCATTCTCCGTATGAGAGGCGTCTTTAAGCTGCCAGCACCAAAAAAAGGCTTTTATATAAAGTATTAAAAGTATTTCTGTAGTTCAGTGCTTTCTCCTTGTGTTTCATTGTTATTACACAGAACTCATTTTTCAGATTTTATTGTTTTTATGTTTGGATTTTTACCAAAATCTGGTTTAATTCCATGCCAACAGCTCCTTTAGAAATAGTATTCCCAGGAAAAAAAAAAGCATGATGTGTTCAATACTTATTTTTGCCGCTGTATGTTTATAGAAATTGGTGACATTATAGGTGCAAGTTGGTTATGTTGGTTTTCAGAGTTGGGTGTAACTCGTTACTATATTCTAATTGCATTTTTGGTAAACGCAATAATGTAAATAATTACATTTTAAATTTGTGTAATTTAATTACAGTTACTAAAGTCAGTGTAATTGCGTTACTTACCTTACAAATAGAGTTTTTAGAGGGGTAAAAAAGCTTATTTTACATCACGTTTTCCGCTGCAATGTCAGTCAATGAGCATGCGCCTTTAAATTGCTGGAAAACACAAGCTGAAATGATGGATGCTGACAAGCGTGTTTGCTTCTTTAAGTTGAAATGCAGACATTACTTTGATTTCATTGAGCGTAAAAACAAAAATATTACTGTGAAATGCAGCATATGTCCAGTCTCTAAAGAACTTTCGACTGCTTTTAACTCGACCAGCAACTTGTTTAAACACTTGAATAGAAAGTATTCTGTGACAACACTCGTCGCCAAAGAGGACACTGACGTTTAAAAACACAGCGGTCCAACTGAGCCTAAACAGGCTAAATTGAAATTTTGTGCTGAGTGAAGGTATCTTCTGAATGTGAAGAGAAGTGTAGCTGCTTATGGGGTTGTTCACATATTGCATCTTTTGCTGATTTTCCAGGCGCCCCAGTTGAAAACTGTGAGTCATGTGACAAGAACTGACTCATCAGCTTATTGCTTTGTATGGAATATACACAATTCGGTAGACTAATTACCTCAGACAAACACAGAACA
>NC_079446.1:45439451-45494451 GCF_903798145.1 Danio aesculapii | reverse complement strand
TTGCATGCATGTATTGTTTGTGTGTTTGTCATTTTTCATCAATTTGAATGCATGCATTTTTGTGTGTGTTTGTCATTTCTCATCAGCTTGCATGCATGCATTTGTTTGTGTGTTTGTCGTCAGTTTGAATGCATGCATTTTTGTGTGTTTGTCATCTTTCATCAGGTTTAAATGCATACATTTTTGTGTGTGTTTGCCATTTGTCATCAGTTTGCATGCATGCATTTTTGTGTGTTTGTCATTTTTCATTCTTGTGCATGCATGCATTTTTGTGTGTTTGTCATCAGTTTTAATGCGTGTATTTTTGTGTGTTTGTCATCAGTTTGCATGCATGCATTTTGTGTGTTTGTCATCAGTTTGCATGCATGCATTTTGTGTGTTTGTCATCAGTTTGCATGCATGCATTTTGTGTGTTTGTCATCAGTTTGCATGCATGCATTTTGTGTGTTTGTCATCAGTTTGCATGCATGCATTTTGTGTGTTTGTCATCAGTTTGCATCCATGCATTTTGTGTGTTTGTCATTTTTCTTCAGTTTGCATGCATGCATTTTGTGTGTTTGTCATCAGTTTGCATCCATGCATTTTGTGTGTTTGTCATTTTTCTTCAGTTTGAATGTATGCATTTTCGTATGTGTGTCATCAGTTTAAATGCATGCGTTTCTTTGTGTGTTTTTCATTTGTCATCAGTTTGCATGCTTGCATATATTTGTTTGTGTTTGTCATCAGGTTTGAATGCATGTGTGTGTGTGTGTGAGTGTGTGTGCGTGCGTGTGAGTGCGTGCGTCCGTGTGTGCGTGCATGCATCAGTGCGTGCGTGCGTGTGTGTGTGTGTGTGTGTGTTTGTCATTTATCACCAGTTTGCATGCATGCCTTTGTTTAGTATGTGTTTGTCATTTTCACTGTGTTTTTCTGCATTTGTCATCATTTGGTGTTGGGTTCTGGTTTCTTCCTCACTATTTTAATTCGTTTCCCTCTGTCTAATGTGGATTATTATTAGCCATTCTTTTAAAAAATCTCCTGCTTTTTAATGATATCTATTGTGAAAAGCAATAAAGAAATGCTGAACTGAATAAAGTCATGGCAGCTGTTAGATGGGTTTGAGTCAGTTGATCTGTTAAACATTGTTTCTTGCTTTAATAGATTTTTCAGTCTGGATAAGTTTTACAAGCCAACTATAAAAATAGACAATAAATAAGGACTGTCATGCATTTTTGCCATGATTTTACAGAAGAATAAATGTATCTGGGTTTAGAACAAGAATCATTTGATGACATACAGTAAAAGACTGTAATTAAGGATCACATTTTGGTCCATTGTCATTTTTAATCTCTGTACTTTGCAGTGTCCTTCAAAACACTATTAGATGTGTTAATTTGCACTCATCTGCAAGAGGATTTAATCATTTGTAATATAATCAAATTTAGTATGATCACTTATTCCTTTTTTACAATTTAGTGTGCAAAGGTAAGTTATTTCACTTTTACATAAACTCACCGGCCACTTTATTAGATACACCTCCAACTGCTTGTTAATGCAAATTTCTAATCGGCCAATCAAATGGCAGCAGCTCAGTGCATTTAGGCGTATAGACATGGTCAAGATGATCTGAACGCACAACACGTCCAACCTTGAGGCAGATGGGCTACAGCAGCAGAAGACCACACCGGGTGCCACTCCTGCCAGCTAAGAACAGGAAACTGAGGCTACAATTCACATAGGCTCACCAAAACTGGACAATAGAAGATTGGAGAAACATTGCCTGGTCTGATGAGTCTCCATTTCTGCTGCGACATTCGGATGGTAGGGTCAGAATTTGGCATCAACATCATGAAAGTATGGATCCATCCTGCCTTGTATCAACAGTTCAGGCTGGTGGTGGTGGTGTAATGGTGTGGGGGATATTTTCTTGGCACACTTTGGGTCCATTAGTACCAACTGAGCATCATGTCAACACCACAGCCTACCTGAGTATTGTTGCTGGCCTTGTCCATCCCTTTATGACCACAGTTTCCCCATCTTCTGATGGCTACTTCCAGCAGGATAACATGCCAGGTCATAAAGCGTGAATCATCTCAGACTGGTTTCTGGAACATGACAATGAGTTCACTGTACTCAAATGGCCGCTACAGTCACCAGATCTCAATCCAATAGAGCACCTTTGGGATGTGGTGGAACGGGAGATTCACATCATGGATGTGCAACCAACAAATGCGTGATGCTATCATGTCAATATGGCGCAAAATCTCTGAGGAATACTGTATTTCCAGTACCTTGTTGAATCTATGCCATGAATGATTAAGGCAGCTCTGAAGGCAAAATTGGGTACTAGTAAGGTGTACCTAATAAAGTGGCCGGTGAGTGTATATTTGTCATACACTTGATTATTATGAAACATTATTTCACGCATATTTTTACATCATTTAGACAAGTTAATATTATTGCACTTTACATTAATTTATTATGCTTTTTATGTATAGAAGTATTATACATTTGACACAAACAACTTATGACTACCTAATGGAAATATTCTCATAAAAATATAATCAAATTGAATTGTTTTTGCCTAAAATAAAATTGTTAGTTAAGATGAAAAAATGTCCCTTTGGTGAGAAACTTAATGAAACTGAAATGTGTCAAATGGTTATTAAACACATATCTGCATGCATGTAAACTTCCTCTAATTTTACATTTAATTTTTTAAATGAGTGGCAGTATATAGTTAATCAAATCATGATAGCAGTATCAACAAAAAAAGGTTAGCCTGGTCATTTTAGTAATAACTTCCTCAGACTTAATCATGTAGTTCATCAAATGTGATATTGAGAGTCATTACAGTTAATTAGATTCAACAGCAATGACAAAGCAGCCTGATGCATTTAATTTACTAAAAAGAGAAAAACCTAAATATTATTTAGTATGACCTTGAATGAAATGAGAAAAAAGACAAATGACTCCGTATAGCATAGCTATAAAATAAGATTTATGAGTCTCATTTTTAAAACACAAATGCCATTGCAGATGTACAATGACCCGCATGCAGTTTAGACATGAGATATGGTGCGTATTCACATCCTGCTGCTATAGAAAATCATTTGTGACTGTTTAATGTTATTGCTGATTGATGCAGTACATGTTCATTTATATATATATATATATATATATATATATATATATATATATATATATATATATATATATATATATATATATATATATATTAGTGCTCCATAATATATTGTATCAGCATCGATATCGCAATGTGTGCATCTGCAATAGTCACATCGCAAGATATGCAATGTTGAGTCTGGATTATAGTTGACCAGGAGCTACAGAATTGTATTTAATTACTGTATTTATATGGAAAAAAAATGTATGTTTTAAAGCAAAAACATGATTATTTTACTCCACTGGCAGATCATTCTGCTTGTTTTAAGGAAAGATTTGCCTTATTTCTTCTGAAGTTGAAAACAAAACAATATTTTTACTTGATCTAAGGACTAGAAACGAGACAAAGCAAAGTAAGAAAAGCTTTTTTTGCATTGTGATTCTTCAATTTCTGAAGACTCAATACTGTTAGACTCCCTAGAAACCGTAAAACAGCTACTCAGACTATCTTGTGACTCTGTACTCATTTATCGCAGAAAAATAAACTCACAGAATCAGATTTTTCCAATATCATATATATATATATATATATATTAGAGCTGCACGATTCTGGCTAAAATGAGAATGGTGATTTATTTATTTTTTTTTGCTTAAAATAAAGATCACGATTCTGTAGATGTAAAATAAAGCTTAATATGAGTGGGCAGTTATTATTGTTTTTTTCCTCAAACATATGGCAAAACAACGACAATAATAATAATATGTGTAGGTCTATTGGTTTCTATAAATAATTCTATTGTACTTATAATAATTCTGATGTTGAATTATGTGTGAGATATATGCTTATGCTTGCAATCTGTCATTGACAACATTATTAGGCCATTTAATTTACTGGTGAAATCAACATTATATAGGCTAGAGTAGTTATACTTGACACTGTGTACATTTATTTTCATGCACAACTGTGTGTTCGCTTTGAAAGAAAAACATATTAAATGCTTGTCGTAATCATAACTCTAAAATGTGATATGATCGTTTAAATGATGTGCACGCTTTCGGCTTCATTTTCACTGCTAAGTGCTGTTCACACTTCGCGCACGGCTCTCAAACGATCACTCTGTACTACAAACTGAATATTATTTACAACTTTATTACCTGTTACTCACAGCCTATGCAGGTTCTGTTCACTGAAGTAGACGCGCGCTCGTCTATCGTTAAGTTGAAGCAATATTTATCTCTATTAATGAAAGTAAAAACACTGTAATTTAATCTTCGTAATTTAGTTAAGACTGCTAAATGAGTATGGCGTTTTAATCAGGTATATAATCTACTACATAATAATATTAATTATGTATGTAGACACTGTAAAAGGTTGTGATGTTTACGAAGAGATTTTTTTTTAGCACAATTTTAAACATTTAGTTTCACTAACTTTTTTAATAGTACATAATATTTTTCTAGCTCTTTTGATAGATATTAATATTTAGCTAAATGCAGTTTAAAGACTTAATTAGATTAGGTGGGCAAGTTATTTAATTAATTAATTAATTAATAAGTCATAGGATAGAAGTGGGGGGTTTTTTTGTAGCTAATCAGGGAAAACAATATTCCATAGGGGTGTAATAATATTGATTTTTATTTGTTTTTACTTACATTTTTATGTAAACACAGCTTTTATTACAGGCAAGCTATAAAAACAACACGTTCTCAAGATAAAAATAATAATAGAATACTAATATAATAAGACACACTGTAAATATCTCCTATCTCTATTAAACACTGTTTGGGGAATATTTAAAAAAGGAATAAAACATTTCACAGGAGGGCTGATCATTTAGCCTTCAGCTGTATAGAAATAACATTAATGTGGCTGGCCTGGCATTGCATTGTGTCGGAAGAAAACTAGTGTGGAAGATCTGTTAGTTTCCACAGCTGCACTTTAAGACACACTGAGTGACAAAGACTTTTCTAAAGACTCTATAAAGCATCACACACTCCTCCAGTCTGGACAGATGGGCTGAAATCCCTGACAGGAGGCGCTGGGTGGGAGTTTTTAGGAGAGATGGAGAGACAGGACAGAAGTGTGTGGAGGACGGAAAGAGAGATGAAACCTGAGTACACTGTAAAAATATATCAGTAAATTAGCAGTTTTGCGTATCTTGTGATTTATGTTTTTCCACATTTATTTCAGCTTTTGAATTGCATTATGGGAGCTTGATCTGTCTTCCAGCAACTTTTAACCTTGAAAAGTTTGAAACGGTGACTATTGTGAACATTTTGAATAGTTTAAAATGATATATAGTCTGGGTTGGTGTTGTACATTACACTACAAAAACCTTGTAATAATCTGCCAGTACATGTTCTGTTATTTTACAGACTTATTTCTCTGTATAGTATTTTTTTACATGGTTATTATTACAATATAACAGAATATTTTAGCAGTTTTAAAACCTTGACTTTTCCAAACCACAGTAAATCTTGAAACCTTCTTCGTCCCATACCTAAACCTGAGAGAGAGAGAGAGAGAGAGAGAGAGAGAGATAGAGCGTTACTATATCTGGCTGCTATTGATCACTGCGCTCTGCACCGGTGCTAGAATTAGCAGCAAAGCCTCCTATACAGTGTGTGAAGGAACGTGATCTGAGGTGTGTATGTGCATGTGTGTGTTTCAAGGGCAGCCTAGAGGAGAAGAAAATGATATTTCACTCGTAGAAGTAAAGAATGGAGAGTGAAAATTAGCAGAAATCATCTTCCGCTGTCCTGCTGTTGTCTGGCTTAATGATTTTTGTTCTGCTGAAGTTATATGAAGACAGTGAGGGTGGGGACTTTTACAGGTTGGGTATCAGTATGGTTAGTCTTGAAGGGACAGCTCACCCAAAAGAAGAAAATTCAGATCTGCAGACTAGTTACAAGTTTATCGACCACCACAAAATGGACTTTTTGGATTGTAGCAAATACTGAAAACAGTTGACACAGATATGAATTTTTGGAGAAGTCTGTTTAAAATATTACACCATAAAATTACAAATAAAAATAAAATCAATAAAATAAATTCATAAATTGAATTTTTAATGTAAAAAATAATTATAATAATATTAAATAAAAATAATAATAATAATAAATACAATAATATAATTAATAAATAATTACTATACTCTTATTAATACTATTTTAATCAGTTTAATTGTATTTTTTATTTTATTTTTTTATTTAATTTTGAATAATAATATTTAATTGTAAAATCAATTAAATTTACGGTAAAAACTTTTTTTTTCTGTTGAGCACAAAAGAAGATACGTTGAAGAATGTTAGAAATTGGTACCCATTGACATCCATATAGATATTAATGGCTATGGGTTTCCAACATTCTTCAAAATATCTTCCTTCAAGTGTAAACAGAAGAAAAAAGCACATTTTGATCATGACATAATTTTCACCTATGAATTTAAAAAGTTTAGGATTTTTAGTTAGAAAGTTATGATTTTTTTTTGGTGCAAGAAATGTTGATGAAGTGTTTGGTGTGTGTGTGTGTTCGTTCCAGCCTACAATGACGGATGAGCGGCGCGGCAGTCGACCTCGATCAATGGTTCGCTCCTTCACCATGCCGTCGTCTCAGAGGCCTCTGTCTGTGGCATCCGTCACCTCCTTATCCTCAGACAACTCGCCATCCAGACCGGGATCAGACGGGTACGTGCTTTCCAGAAATTAATCAATGCTTTGATTCAGCACGGGTTGATTACATTGATCACAGTTTAGACATTTAGAATGTTTCAAATAAATTAACCTTCTGTGTATATATATATATATATATATATATATATATATATATATATATATATATATATATATATATATATATATATATATATATATATATATATATATATATATATATGTATGTATATATATATATATATATATATATATATATATATATATATATATTTTTTTTTTTTTTTTATCATTTTTTGTATCTTAATTTTTATTTTAATACTAACTAACTTACTTACTAATACTTACTAACACAGTCTTAAAGGGAATTTTCACCAAAAGATGAGAATTACCTCAAAATATAATCATCTTTGTGTGGTTTTAAATGTTTATGAGTTTCTTTCATCTATTGATATATAACACAATATATCACAAAAGTAGATAGTTTGAAGTATGCTGGCTGCTGGGACCCATCAAATTTCATAATAGTGAAAAAAAAAAATTCTGTTATGTTTTTTTTTTCCAACAGAAGAAACTCACATAAGTTTTGATCAAGAGCGAGTAAATGATGGCAGAATTTTCATTTTTGTGTGACCTATCCCTTTAAATAGTAATCAACACATCCAGCATTTAGTAAACAGTTGTAAAACTTAAAATTATACATATTAGGTCTGATTTCCTCCATCTTTTATCTGTTATTTATGTGTGTTCATACAATATAAAAAAAATGATATGAAAAAAGTCATGACATCAAATATTTTACGCTACTTTAACTTATTTCAAATCAGCTAGTAACTCAAGTCACTTTTTTGTCAGATGACTGGAAAATATGTAAGATATGTAAAATAGGACTAAAATAAGACTAGAAAAGTTCATTTAGTTCAACAACAACAAAAAAGGTTTAAACAGATTTTTTACAGTGTACAAAATGACTGAATATAAATCTCTTTGTATATATCAGATAGTGAGAAGCTGATATTAGCAGAGCGCTGATCCAGACCTCTATTAAATAAGCTGAACTTTTGACAAGGATTTATTTGCTTCTTTTTGCTGTGGTACTGAACGCTTTTTTTCAGCTGAAGTTTTTTTATTCTCTTCTTGTTTTCTTTGTAATTGTGCTCTTTGTCATTTCTGCCTGAGCATTTATAGTCAAAGCGCCCGCACAAACATCAGTTTATTGCACATTAACAAGTTTCAGTAGCTTCCTGAAAATGAGCTCCACTGAGCAAATAGATGTGTGTGTGTGTGTGCAAAGCATTTTTAATTAATGATGTTTTATTGTAATATTTTAATACTTTGATTTATTTTTTATGGTGCAAATTAGGAAGAATTAATTAAAAAGCAGTTTAAGAAAATATATATAATGTAAATAAAAATGTATAAATTACTTGTGTATAACAATTTATATTTATGTCTTTTTTTTCTAGCATTTTACCATGACTAACAATTGTAACTAATCCACTTTACACAAGTCTTAAAGTGCACCCAAAAAAAAAAATTCTGTCATCATTTACTCACTTTTTGCTCATTTGACTTTCTTATGTTGAACACAATGGAAGATATTTTGAAGAATGTTGGAAACCTGTAACCATTGACTTCCATAGTATTAGTTTTCCTTTCTATGGAAGTCAATGGTTACAGGTTTTCAGATTTCTTCAAAATATATTCTTTAATGTTACAGAATATAAAAACAAACAAAGATTGCTTAAATTATTAGTCTTAAATAATATAAACACAAAAGAAGATATTTAGAGAAATGCTGAAAACATGTAACCATTGACTTTTATAGTATTTTTTCCCTACTATGGAAGTCAATGGTTACAGGTTTTCAGTTTTCTTCAAAATACCATCTTTAGTCTTAAAGAATATAAACATAAAAGATATTTAGAGAAATGCTGAACACCTGTTACCATTGACTTCCATAGTATTAATTTCCCCTACTATGGAAGTCAATGGTTACAGGTTTTCAGTTTTCTTCTAAATACATTATTTAGTCTTAAAGCATGTAAACATAAAAGAAGATATTTAGAAGAATGCTGAAAACCTGTAACCATTGACTTCCATAGTATTAATTTCCCCTACTATGGAAGTCAATGGTTACAGGTTTTCAGTTTTCTTCACAATACCTTATTTAGTCTTAAATAATATAAACACAAAAGAAGATCTTTAGAGTAATGCTAAAACCTGTAACCATTGACTTCCATAGTATTATTTTCCCTACTATGGAAGTCAATGGATACAGGTTTTCAGTTTTCTTCTAAATATATGATTTAGTCTTAAAGAATATAAACATAAAAGAAGATATTTAGAAGAATGCTGAAAACCTGTACCCTTGACCTCCATAGTATTATATTCCCAACTATGAAAGTCAATTACAGGTTTTCAGTTTTCTTTAAAATACCTTCTTTAATCTTAAAGAATATAAGCATAAAAGAAGATATTTAGAGGAATGCTGAAAACCTGTAACCATTCACTTCCATATTAGGCAAACTAATACTATGCAAGTTACAGGTTTTTAGTTTTATTCAAAATACCTTTAGTCTTAAATAATATAAACACAAACAAAGATATTTAGAAGAATGCTAAAAATGTGTAACCATTGACTTTCATGGTATTTGGTTTTCCTGCTGTGGAAGTCAATGGTTACATGTTTTCAGTTAAATATTTTGTGTTCAACAGAATAAAGAAACTTGAAACCCCTCCGAGTCTGATTAAATATTACATTTTTAGTGAACTAACCCTTTAACTCAGCTCATGCTAAAATCACAGTAAATCACATCTTCTTGTGTCTCTCTGCTTAGTCGTATCTCTTTCCCTGACGATCTGAAAGGTTGATGCCAGTCTAGCGTGGCGAACACACAGATGCCAACCTTAAGGATTAATTAGTGCATGTTTGAAGAGAGCGATTCTATCAGCGATGCCCTCCGCTGGTATTTAATTGTGAAGGGCAGCGTTTCACAAGAGCTTTCATTTGATTAGTTAATCCATCTCATTAAAGCGCTTTGATTCGCTTGAGCCCAAGATTGTGATTATGAGATTCTGCTTCACTTTTTCTGCTGCTTCTCGCTGTGCAAAAAGCATCTCATTATGAGGGAGGTCAGCAGAAATCTCACACGCACACACACACACACACACACACACTTTAATGCTGTTTGCATTGATGATGTATGTTTTAAAGCCGGCATCGTTGCAATTTAAAGAAACTAGTTTGTTCTGGGGTTTGGAGCTGAAATCCAATAGTGATGATGCAAGTTTTTGGGACTCTGTCCTGTCTACACTGTAAAAATATCTGTTAATTACAGGGTTTCCGTGGGGTCTTAAAAGTCTTAAGTCTAAAATTAAAAAAAATCTAAATTTTAGGCCTTAAAAAGTCTTAAATTCGCTGTTCTAGGTCTTAAATATTTTTGCACGGGTCTTATTTTTCCGATGTCCATGTAACGCTACATCTAATGCTCATTTAATTTTTTTTGTTGCTGTTGCTTGGTGTTGTAGTTCTTTATTTCACAAGTCCTAATGTAATTTGCAGTATTACAACTACAAATGAGACCAGCATGCAATAGCCAATCAGCTGTCTGTTATTGAACTCAGTGTGCGCGGTGAATGTGACGTCATTGCTGTTTGCGGAGGATCGCTTTCAAAGAGCTCAGAATCACTTGGTTAGCTTAGTGATTCTATGCTCTTTGATTTCGGTGTACGCGACATGGTTTCGGATGGCGGCGTGAACAGATTTCAGGTGGACGGTTCGCGCGGCGCCGCGTTTGATTTGAGTTGAATATGAATCACTTTGAAGAGATTTTGTCTGAAACAGGTACGACTGTACAGACATCTTTATGATCCGTCCATGCGTGATCATCATAGAGATAACCAGATGATCAATAATGGCTCTTTTCCACTGACTGGTACGGTACAGTTCGGTTTGGTACGGGTCACCTTTATCAGGCTTGCGTTTCTACTAACAAGGGTACCCTTTTGGTGGGCGTGGTGTATGACAGAAAGGTTCAGTCGACGTCATTCTTGCTCGAAGAAATGTCTACAATAAAGCTGTACAGGTCACTTACATATCATATGAAAAGCACTTCTCACAAAACAGATGCTTTACACACATAAATACTTGTGTAGAAATGTTTATTACTAACTTTTCAATGAACATGAGTTGATTATAACTGCAGATCAAAGACAGTGTGAAACAGCCTACTGTAACGTCTGTAATTATTTCAAAAGCACGTCAATAATCAAGCGCAGGTTATTATCATCAGCTCAAGAAGTTTGTTATTTCAGATATAATGTTAGACACGCGCGAGCGCTAGCAAGAAAGCGAAACCGCTCGCGCCTCAAACTGGCTCGTAAAAAACTACGGGGCACAGGGTAAATCTGCTCTTCTTCTTGGCTTTGTGGCTGTTTATCAAGACCACGACAAGGTTTGTTTGAGCCCGGATTGACCATGGCTCGTTATTATATGGATTTATAATTCCGCTTTAATCTCTCGCTGTGTTTTTCAAACATGGCGGGTTTTTTGTTTTTATTCTGGCTTGTTGCGTAAGCGAATGACGTATCTCTTTAAACCAATAGCGTTCAGCTGCGCGTGTGGCTCCGCCTTTTGGTATCCTTTCTCGTGTTTGGTACCCTTTCGAAAGGGTGCCGAAAAAGTGGTACGGTACGGTTCGGTTCTGTACGCTTTTTGACAATGGAAACGGCCATAAAAGCGTACCAAACCAAACCGAACCGTACCACTCAGTGGAAAAACCACTCAGTGGGAAAAGAGGATAGTTTTGTTAAAGTTTGGAAAAACTTAAGGGATGAGTTTGTTAAAACAAAAAAAAACAAAAAGATGCCATGGCAAAAGTGGAGACACAGGTGGTTTTAATATTACAGAATATGTTTTTCCACCATTTATAGGTTTTACACTGATGTATATATATCACAATTTTGAAGTTAAAACAATGTAATAGCTACAAAATAATATTAAGTAACAGATTATTTCTTTGATAACTGGAAAAGAATATTTGAACCTATCGGTTTACAATATACTGATGCCCTGTTTTCTAGGCTTTATTGGTTACAATGGTCTGGAATGTTGGACCATTACTGCCTTTTTAGCTTATAAGTACTCTCTGAGATATGAACAAAAGCGAGTGACGCATCAATGTTTAATTAAAAAAATCTTGAATGGTTATAAAATCCTTATAATCATTAAAATAGTTTATAAAAACAATAAAAATAATTTGTTTAAAAATAAAGAATATCACAACAACGAATGCATCAAGTATAAAAGCCTAGTCTGTTTCGTGAGGTGTGCGCACAGTCAGCGGAGGTCCACGATGTGGCGCCAGGCGAAAGTATAAATTAGCTTTAAGATGTTTTTTTTTGTTGTTGTTTTTTCTGTAGTTCATTGGTGCATCTAACCTGTCTTTAGTACTGTTCAATTTAAATATATTTATTTTACCACTAATTTTGTGATTTCACATTTTCTCTCGCGCATTTTTTGGTATTGCAATATAGGTCTTCAATTTAATACTTAATGATCTTAAAAATGTCTTTAAAAGTCTTAAACTTGACATTATGATATCTGCATGTCTTCATATTTTGTGATTCACAAGCGTTTTCTGTTTATTTATGGTTGTGAATCACATTATGGGATGTTGCTCTGTCGACATTTGGTGTTGAAAATTCAACTCTACAGTTTAATAAAGTGACTTTCATTGACAATAATCATATATAAGAAATAATATATATAAGTCTGTAAAATAACAGAAAATGTACTGGCAGATTGTTACAAGGTTTTTGTAGCACTTAAAACTTTAAAATCACTTAAAACTATTAATAATGTTCGTAAAAGTCACTTTTTCAAACTTTTCAAAGTTCAACATTGTTGGAAAAAAGATTAATGTCCCATAATGCAATTCAAAAACAAATAAATGGGTGACAATAAAAAATAAATAAAACCATCAATTACAAAATTTGGAAAACTGCTAAAATATGGATTTTTTTGTAGTAATTACACATACAATGTAAGTTACTTAAATACTTATTACATTATTAAGCATGTATTTAGTTTCCTTAGTTTATTTAGATTACTTTTCTAATTATTTTATCTGAAAAGTAATCTAATTACCCAACTAGCCCCACATGGAATCTGCATGTGCAGAAATCCACAGGTTTTTTTTGCCATCATCGAGTCTATTTCTTTACTTGTATAAATGTGTGTAAATTTATATTAATTTGGTTTTTAAATTAATTTCAGTACTATTGCTAACTAATATAAAAATGTTCATTTGACTTATTTACAATACAGTTTGTAAAGTAAAATGTCATGTCTTTTAGTAGGTATATTATAAAAGAGACTTGCTTTGTTTACCAAATAGGTAGATCTAATTGGATTTTCATAAATTAGTTTAAAAGGTATTATTATTTTATTTAATACATTAAGTATTGTTACGCCCCGTCTAGGTGTAAGGATACATGAAAGGGAAGACTGCACACACAATGCTGCTTTAGAAAGTATATAAGATTTTATTCTTACAATGATTTATCAAAGAAAAATCGTCTCTTTTTCAGCTTCAGGAGCTGACCAGGCCAAAATAATAAACAAAACCATCTAAATTCAAATCTCTTCTAAATTCCCTATTTTCAGCACACGAAAAGAAAATACACTTTCATACAGTACCTTACTCCTTTGTCCACAAACACAATCAATAAAAGAAGGTACAAAACAAAAATGGCGTCAAGCTTTCTACTTACTATGTACAACTATTTATAAAACAGCAGAGTAGTCAGTTAACAGGCAGAGGTCAGATTTTCAATGTCAACAAAGCAAGAACTGATGCACTAAATACTGTCACAGACTTTCCTCAGATACAAACTCCAATTCAGTAAATCTCACTAAAAAACACACAATTTCTTTCTATGAACGTCAACACACTACTACCAACCACAAGTGAGCTCAAACAGCTAAACAGGTAGTGACAAAGGAAGAATTTAAAGGCAGCCAGGAGTCAGCTGACTAGGCAGGGTGTGGCATCAATTGGAGCAGGGCCAGGACCAAGCAAAGGAGCAAGTAGCAGCATCCTGCAGAAAGAACAAATACACAGAACACTTCCCAGAAATAAAAAAGCAGAATTAATACATAAAGGGACATAACAGTGATGATTCTTTTACAATTATTCTGCATAAATCTGCATATTTTTTCACTATATTATCTGCAGAAATAGCAAAAAATGTCAGCAGATTCTGTCTGGCCCTACCAATAACTAGTGTAATTGCTTGACTCAGTACTATTTAAAATTTCTATAAACCTCAATATATAAACAATAGAAATTAAACATTTTGCGTTTGAGTCAAACAGGGCCTTTTCTCTTTTAATGAAATTTATATTTATCAAAACATGAAACATTTCAAATGAATGTCACCATATTTCATACATACCATTAATTGACATTCATTTCTTACTCAATTTTTGTCTCGAACATGTGCAATTGTCTTAAAGTAGCCATCTTTAGTTGAAAAATAGAAATTAAAGAAATATATTTTATCGTTTAAATGAATTGACACGATTGATAACCATGACAAAATGTAATCAGTAAAAGATTTTACTAGTCAAATTAAAGCAAGTAGAATTACTTTTTTTGCTTTTTTTATATTGCATATTTGTGTGGCACGGTGGCTTAGTGGTTAACTCTGTCGGAGTTTGCATGTTCTCCTTGTGTTGACGTGGGTTTCCTCCGGGTGCTTTGGTTTCCCCCACAGTCCGAAGGCATGTGCTATAGGTGAATTGGGTAGGCTTAATTGGCTGTAGTGTGAGTGTGTGTATGAGAGTGATGGGTGTTTCCCAGTACTGGATTGCAGCTGGAAGGGCATCCGCTGTGTAAAAACATATGCTGGATAAGTTGGCGGTTCATTCCGCTGTGGTGACCCCTGATTAATAAAGAGACTAAGCCAAAAGAATGAATGAATGAATGAAAAAAAAAAAAATTACTTTTTGATATTGCAGATTTTTTTTGTTTAACACATTTAAAGAAATTGAAATGTTTTAGTACATTTAATGTTAACAGTTTTTTTTCTGGCAGATTAAAAAATGCTAATAAATTAGCAAATACCTGTTACCTTTAATTGAAGACCTTTTTATGGCTGCCTCCATGGGTGGGCCGTTCTTGCTGTCTCCAGCAACATTACCATGACGGGTGTCCTTAACAGACACATTGTTAACGTTGAAGCCAACGTTGTCACCAGAAGTGGCCTCGGTCAGAGACTCGTGGTGCATCTCTACAGACTTGACCTCAGTGGTTTGCCATCTCCAGGTTGGAGGAAAGTTCTTACCCCAGGTGGAGGAGTTCAAGTATCTCGGGGTTTTGTTCACGAGTGAGGGAGGGATGGAACGTGGGAATGACAGGCGGATTGGTGCAGCGGCTGCAGTAATGTGGTTGATGTACTGGTCCGTTGTGGTGAAGAAGGAGCTGAGCAGAAAGGCAAAGCTTTCGATTTAATGGTCAATCTACGTTCCTACTCTCACCTACGGTCATGAGCTTTGGGTCATGACCGAAAGGACAAGATTTTGTATACAAGCGGCCGAAATGAGTTTCCTTCGAAAGGTGGCAGGGCGCACCCTTATGGATAGGGTGAGGAGCTCAGTCACCCGGGAGGAGCTCGGAGTAGAGCCTCTGCTCCTCCACATCGAGAGAAGTCAACTGAGGTGGCTCTGACATCTGTTTCGGATGCTTCCTGGACACCTACCTAGGGAGGTGTTCCAGGCATGTCCCACCTGGAGGAGGTCTCGGGAAAGACCCTGGACACTCTGGAGGGCCTATGTCTCTCGGCTGGCCTGGGAACGCCTCGGGATCCCCCCAGAGGTGCTGGAGGAAGTGTCTGGGGAAAGGGAAGTCTGGGGTTCTCTCCTAAGACTGCTGCCCCCACGACCCGGCCCTGGATAAGCGGATGAAAATAAATGAATGACCTTTTGATTTAAAAACTGTTTTACTTATTTATTTTTGAGACACAAATATGGAAAGTTCAGTTGAGCAGGTAAAAAAGTGAAAAAGCTCTTTTTTTGAGCCGTGATCTCAGAAATAGCACGTTATAGAAATATAATTCATCATTTTCAATTAACTGATACGCTTGGTTGCCATGACACTGGAGACTGTAGACCAGAAATGTGCTTTTTTGAGTTGAAAGTTGAAGCTAAATGTCAAACGAGTGCTAATATTTGCTGAAGACTTCATAAGAGGCTGCTGTGTGATATTGAAGAGCGCAGGCGTGTGATCCAATATATCTCTCCGTCCTCTTGACTTGTGTTTTCTTCTCTCTTCCTCTGATAGATTTGCCTTGGAGCCTCTCCTGCCAAAGAAGCAGCACTTTAAGTCTCAGGATAAACTGGACCGAGACGAGCCTGAGAAAGACAGAAAGGAGAAGAAGAAAGAGAAGAGGAACAGCAAACACCAGGAGCTGTTCGATAAAGAGCTGAAGACGGCCGACATTCCTTTGCAGGCCAATGAGGCCGTCATTCTGTCAGAGACGGTCAGGAGATGTTCTAAAACATGCACACACAGGTCATTCTGTCAGATATGGACAGACTATATATATAAATATATATATATATATATATATATATATATATATATATATATATATATATATATATATATATATATATATATACAGTTGGTATGGAATGTATTCAGACCACCTTAAATGTTTTACTCGGTTATATTTCAGCCATTTGCTAAAACATTTAAGGTAATTTTTTCCCTCATTAATGTACACACAGCACCCCATATTGATAGAAAACACACAGTTGTTGACATTTTTGCAGATTTATTAAAAATTAATAACTGAAATATAACATGGTCCTATGTATTCAGACCCTTTGCTCAGTATTTAGTAGAAGCACCCACTTAATCTAATACAGCCATGAGTCTTTTGGGGAAAGATGCAACAAATTTTTCACACCTGGATTTGGGGATCCTCTGCCATTCATCCTTGCAGATCCTCTCCAGTTCTGTCAGGTTGGATGGTAAACGTTGGTGGACAGCCATTTTTATGTCTCTCCAGAGATGCTCAATTGGGTTTAAGTAAGGCCTTGGGCTGGGCCATTCTAGAATAGTCACGGAGTAATAGTGAAGCCACTCCTTCATTATTTTAGCTGTGTGATTAAGGTCATTGTCTTGTTGGAAGGTAAACCTTTGGCCCAGTCTAAGGTCTGTGTGTACGTTAATGAAGGACAAAAAGAACTTAAATGATTTTAGCAAATGGCTGCCATATAACAGAGTAAAAAATTTAAGGGGGTCTGAATATTTTCCGTACCCACTGTATATAGTCATCCACTGTATATATAACACTTGATATCAGAATTATTAGCCCTCGTGTAAAACTTTTTTATAATTTTCAACACATTTCTAAACTTAATAGTCTAAATAACTAATTTCTAATAACTGATTTATTTTATCTTTGCCATAGTAACAGCACATAATATTTAACTAGATATTTTTTCAAGATTCTAGTATTCAGCTAGTAACATAAAGTAACATTTAAAGGCTTAACAAGGTTAAATAGGCAGGTTAGGGTAATTAGGCAAGTTATTGTGTAATGATGGTTTGTTCTGGAGACAATCGAAAAAATAAATAGCTTAAAGGTGCTAATAATTTTGACCTTAAAATGTTTTTAAAAAATTAAAAACTGCTTTTATTCTAGCTGAAATAAAACAAATAAGACTTTCTCCAGAAGAAAAATAAATAAATAAATTTAAAAAAATTAATAAATATATATATATATATATATGTATATATTTTGGGAAAGTGCAATGCGTTTTCAATTAGACAAAATAAATGAAATCCTCATTTTAAGTGAAAGCATAATGAAACAAATGTGAAAAATAAAAGTATAAATATTATTTAAACATAAAAACTTGCTTCAAAAGTGTTTTTTAAAGTAAACAAGATATAAAATAATTAGAACTCAGCAGACATCCACTGCTCCCATGTGCAGTCAGTGCAGAAAGAGAAGAGGCGGAGTCAAAACAGAAAATTTAAACTTTAGCTTCCTTAGAAATTTAAAGTAGACAACGCAAACACTGATACACTTCAGGTAAAACTTAATACACTTTTCTGGTAAAACATTCTATATATAAAGTGAACAATACTTGACATACCTGTTACATATATGCATTCATTCATTTTCTTTACAGTTTAGTCCCTTTATTAATCTGGGGTCCCCACAGCAGAATGAACCGCCAACTTATCCAGCATATGTTTTACGCAGTGGATGCCCTTCCAGCTGCAACCTATCACTGGGAAACACCCATACACTCTCATTCACACACATACACTACGGACAATTTAGCTTAAATAATTCACCTCTAGCGCATGCGTTTGGACTGCGGGGGAAACCGGAGCACCCAGAGGAAACCCGTGCGAACACTGGGAGAACATGCAAAAAAGAAATGCCAACTGACTTAGCTGAGGCTCGAACCAGCGACCTACTTACTGTGAGACGATTGTGCTACCCAGGGGCGAACTGGGAAAGCATTTTCCACCGGGCCAAAGTTACAGGTAGTCAGGCCACATCTGAAGCGATCTAGTAAGTGATGAGAGGGGGGGATGGCGTGGCAGGCCAGATTGACCGCCAGGCCACCGGGAAATGTCCCGCTGCTCCCTATGGCCAGTCCGCCCCTGGTGCAACCCACTGCGCCACCGTGACGCCCACATCCAATAAATCTAATTGTCTTTTCGGCTTAGTCTTATTATTAATCAGGGGTTGCCACAGCGGAATGATGTTTAAAAACCGCTTTATTTTTGTTTTCTAAACCCTTTATCTGACATAAAAGTCATGCTTTAATAAATGCTGTAATACATTGTGTTAGCATCAGATTCTCTCCTTTGATCACAGCACACAAGTAAAGCAGAAGTCTTTCATGGCTTATAATGGATGGTGTTTTTCCTGTCTTTTGGAGGCTGTGTGTGAATTGAGACACGTGTCTGGATCTGCTCTTGTGATCCTCTTCAAGCTCTTTGATTTCGAGCGAGCGCCACAGCAGATCTAGAACAAACAGCACTTAATAAGAATAAATTGACCCATTCAGAGCCTCTTTGACTTCTCTGACTAATGTGTCATTGTGAGAGAAACATGTAACCTTGCTCTTCTGCATACAGAAAAAGTACACGTAATTACTGCGCCTCGTGGATGGATTGTCTTTTATAAATCACCATAATGACCTTGACCTCTTTCTAAAGGCCGCCGACCTCGACTATTCGCTGTCCGCAGATGAAGACAGAGCTGGAAAATCTGTTTTATTGCCTGGTTCATCTGTCATGCGGATAACAAACCTGCCTGCTTCTGTTTTTAACTTTTTTACAACAAGTTTTTTTGTCCTTTGCTGATGCCAAAGAATTCTTGTGATAAATTGTAACTGCAGTTTCATACACAAACACACTCACACCCACACACACATTATATACAGTCAAGCCTGGAAATATTCGTACACTTGGCAGGTAAATTATGTCTTAAAGTTTTTGTTCAAATGTAAATAAAAGCTGATTTTTTTTCCCACACTTATATTCTTATCTTTTGGGAGAACTCTTTTGGTGAAAAAAAAACTTGCAGGTTGAGTAAAAGTAACTTTAAGTCAAAATTTTCCAGGGGTCTGAAAAAATTTCGGGCTTGACTGTTCATTTATATAGTCTTACAAATACATTTTTGTCAGAAATTTCATGCATTTTAGATGAAACACAGCTTACAATTAAATATTATTATTTAATGTTAATTTGGATTTAAAACTACATATTTATATTAATTTGAAGTATTTAATATTATGATATTTATATTAATTGTCTAAAATTTTATGCATTTTAGATAAAGTAAAAAAAAACGTTTAATGTTCATTTGGATTTTAAAATACATATTTACATTAATTTGAATTTATTATACTTGTATTAAATGTCTGAAATTTTATGCATTTTAGAGAAAACAAAACATAAAATTAATTTACAATATTTAATGCTAATTTGGACTTAAAAATACATATTTTTATTCATTTGAAATATTTAATATAATATGGATATTAATTGTCTGAAATGTCATGCTTAGATAAAAGTAAAACTTTAAATTAAATAACAATATTTAATGTTATCAGAATTTAAAACTACATGTTTATATTAATTTGAAATATGTAATATTAGAATATTTATATTCGTTGTCAGAAAATTTCATGCATTTTAGATAAAAGTAAAACCTAAAATTAACTAACAATATTTAATATTATCGGAATTTAAAACTACATATTTATATTAATTTGAAGTATTTAATATTATGATATTTATATTAATTGTCTAAAATTTAATGCATTTTAGATAGTTTAAAATAAAAAAAAATGTTTAATGTCATTTTTGATTTTAAAATACATATTTATATTAATTTGAAATGTTTAATATTATTATACTTGTATTAAATGTCTGAAATTTTATGCATTTTATAGAAAATAAAACATAAAATTAATTTACAATATTTAATGCTAATTTGGACTTAAAAATACATATTTTTATTTATTTGAAATATTTAAAATAATATGGATATTAATTGTCTGAAATGTCATGCTTAGATAAAAGTAAAACTTAAAATTAAATAACAATATTTAATGTTATCGGAATTTAAAACTACATGTTTATATTAATTTGAAATATGTAATATTAGAGTATTTATATTCGTTGTCAGAAAATTTCATGCATTTTAGATAAAAGTAAAACCTAAAATTAATTAACAATATTTAATATTATCGGAATTTAAAACTACATGTTTATATTAATTTGAAATATGTAATATTATAATATTTAAATTCATTTTCAGAAAATTTCATGCATTTCAGATCAAATAAAACTTAAAATTAATTTATAATATTTAGTGCTAGTTTGGGCCTAAAAATAGATATTTATATAAATTTGAAATATTCAATATTATAAAACTTGTATTAATTGTCTGAAATGACAGGCATTTTAAATAAAACAAAGATTAAAATTAAATAATATTTATTGATAATTTGGACTTAAAAATACATATTTAATTTAATTTAAAATGTTTAATGTAATATGGATTTTAATTGTCTGAAATTTCATGCATTTTAGATAACATAAAACTTAAAATTAATTCATATTCAATGTTATTTGATTTAAAAATACAAATTTATTTTAATTTGAAATATGTAATATTATAATTTTTATATTAATTGTCTGAAATCCATGCATTTTAGATGAAATAAAGCTTAAAATTAAAATAAAATGTTATTTAATGTTAATTTGGATTTAAAAATACATATTCATATTAATTTGAAATATTTAATATTATAATACATGTATTGTCTGAAATTTCTGGCATATTAGATAAAACAAAACTTAAAATTAAATAACAATATTTCATGTTAATTTGTCATTAGAAATACATATTTATGTTGTTAAAATGTTACAAAAAATTTTGAAAAAAATATGTTTATATACAATAAATATGGCTTTTCACTTCAAATAAAACTCATAAAGGTGATCATAAATACACACAAAGAATATTAAATACAAGTAAATGTCTAGATTTCATTTTGTTAATAAGATGTCAAAATACAAATGAGATCGTATTGTTTTATTCAGTGTAAAAATTGTTATATGTTTATTAATTAATGTACAAATGATCTAAAAATCTAAGCTTACAATTCAAATAACATTATTTAATGTTAATGTGTCCTTAAAAATACATATTTAGATTATTTTACCTATAGATTCATAAACATTTAGATCAAATATTTTGTTAATGTTATCATTATATTACACATTACCAAAAATTGCAATTTGTAAAATTATTTATTTATTATTTCTGATTTATTTTAGACAAGAAAAAAAATCCACAATAAAAAAACTTAATGTATTCTTTCAATTTTCAGTATTCAATATTTTGTGATGATTCTTAACTCTCAAAACTTCAGACACAGGCTCTTAATGCATTTAATTTAATCTACTAATTTGTTCATATCTATAAAGTTATCATTCCACACTATCTCAAAATGAAAATGAAAAATACAATTAGATTTTACAGATTAATATATATTTTAAAAAACTGCTCATGTTTACATTTACACTCTGCAATACTGTAAACATTCCCCATACAGAATATATATCTGCAAGTTCAACTTTATACTCGGAGACATGCTGGATCCTACCTGTGTAGTTCATTCAACCCGACCGTATATTAATGATGGTCATTTTCAGCTGGAATAATTCATAAGCGCTCTGAATTATGCATCAGATAAACCTGTATGCTGATGTAAATGCGCTTGGTCTGTTTGACCTGCTCTTCTTTACTCCTGTACTCATTATTTCTCCACTGTTTTCATTGTGTCTGTCCACTTCATGGCATCTCAGGCCTCTGAGCAGGCAGCAGTGCTGTACTCTCTTGGTTTATTCTGTATTTTTTTTTTACTGTTTCCAGATCAGTCCATTGAGGCCCCAGAGGCCGAAGAGTCAAGTGATCAACCTGCTGGGTGAGAAAAGACTCTCGGTTTCTCCAGGAGCGCCTGCCAACCCGGCTGTGCCCAATGTTCCTCCACCCATCACCCCACGGGCCAAACTGCAGTTCAGCCTGCTGTCTGGATCCAGTACGTGTCATAATTACCACACTGATCACTGTTTAAGCTCACCTTAAGCTGTAGTTGGAAATATGAGGGTTACGAAAGCAAACTAGGATAGATTGTCAAGGAAGCCCATCATCAATAAATGGGTGTGGCTACATTTTAATCTACGAGTGTGTATTAAATAACGTCCTACTTCTTCTTTCACTGTTTCTTAGGCTGCATTTACACTGCAGATCTTAATGGTCAATTCCAATTTTGTGACTATCCGATTTTTATTTTTCCTGACCTGCTTACATCATCCTATAAAAGTGACTCGTATCCGATTGTCTGCATATATACAGCACACGGCAAATGCGTAATGACCAGGAGAAAAAAAAGAGCGGGCGCTGACTGACAGCTGATAATAAAAGAGCGCTCTTTTCTCCATTCCTGTATTAAATCTGTTTGCTGGATTTCATTTTTTAAAAGTATTTTTGATAAGTTTTTTACTTTAGTTTATGACAGAAAATCTTTTTTAATCTAGACCAGGGGTCACCAATCTCGGTCCTGGAGGGCCGGTGTCCCTGCAGGATTTAGCTCCAACTTGCCTCAACACACCTGCCTGATTGTTTCAAGTATACCTAGTAAGACCTTGATTAGCTTATTCAGGTGTGTTTGATTAGGGTTGGAGCTAAAATCTGCAGGACACCGGCCCTCCAGGAACAAGTTTGGTGATCCCTGATCTAGACCTTTTTAAACCAGTAGGCATCTTAATGATGTCAATGGCATGATGTATGCCACAGTTTTATATTAGTTTATATTGGTTAAGTGGTGGATATTGCACTCTCTCTCTCTTGTTAACATGCTTAAATACGTGTGCTACGTGACAATATAAAAGCTTTTTTACTCAGTGTATGAGATTTAAGGTTTTGGACTCTGCTGAAGTCTGTTTTGAGATGAAAACGTCAAAGTTAATGTCATTTGCTATGGTTTTTACGCGACTCACACTCAGGCGAAAATTCAATCTACCTGCTTGCGCTGTAGACACGAAGGCACAGATCCGATTCATATCTGATAAATTGATTAAGGAACAAGGCCTGAATCAAATTTTTTTTTCCCTGCTTACATGTACATGGGCCATATCCCATCTGTGCCACATGACAGAAAAAATCGGAATAGCAGAGTAAATGCAGCCTTACATTGGTTCACTAATGTAGTCAACTTGAACTTTTTAAAACACTATTTTAAATGTTAGTATTACAAATCATCCTTGTGATATTTTGTCAGAACTGATGTTCAGATAAAAAACTAAAATAGCTTATTTTAAATGTTTTTAATTTTTAATTTTTTATTCATATTACTTTTCAGATTTTGCCTGTTAGATTTTGTAAAATGTTTTTAAAGAGGGAAAAAAACGGCCACATTATTAGGTACACCCTTCTAGTACTGGGTTAGACCCCCTTTTGCCTTCAGAACTGCCTTAATCCTTCGTGGTATAGATTCAGCAAGATACTGGAAATATTCCTCAGAGATTTTGGTCCATATTGACATGATAGCATCATGCAGTTGCTGCAGATTCATCTATGCACATCCATGATGCGAATCTCTCATTCCACCACATCCTAAAGGTGCTCTATTGGATTGAGCTCTGGTGACTGTGAATGCCATTTGAGTACAGTGAACTCATTGTCATGTTCAAGAAACCAGTCTGAGATGATTCACGCTTTATGACACAGTGTGTTATCCTGCTGGAAGTAGCCATCAGAGGGATGGGTGCACTGTGGTCATAAAGGGATGCTCAGCAACAATACTCAGGTAGGCTGTGGCGTTGACACAATGCTCACTTGGCACTAATGGGCCCAAAGTGTGCCAAGAAAATATTCCCCCACACCATTACACCACCACCACCAGGCTGAACCACTAATACAAGGCAGGATGGATCCATGCTTTCATGTTGCTGACGCCAAATTCTGACCCTACCATCCGAATGTGGCAGCAGAAATCGAGACTCATCAGACCAGGCAACGTTTCTCCAATCTTTAATTGTCCAGTTTTGGTGAGCCTATGTAAATTGTAGCCTCAGTTCCCTGTTCTTCGCTGACAAGAGTGGCACCCGGTGTGGTTTTCTGCTGCTGTGGACCATCTGCCTCAAGGTTGGAAGTACTGTGTGTTCAGAGATGCTCTTCTGCAGACCTCGGTTGTAACAAGTGGTTATTTGAGTTACTGTTGCCAGCTGGAACCAGTCTGGCTATTATCTGTCCTCTGGCATCAACAAGGCATTTGCTCCCACAGAACTGCATAAATGCATTCAGTTGCTGCCATGTGATTGGCTGATTAGAAATTAGCATTAACGAGCAGTTTGGACAGGTGTACCTAATAAAGTGGCCGACAAGTGTAAAAACATTAATTGATTTGGCTAAAAATAATAAATATATAATAAAAAAGTTACACAAATGAATCGTGTTTGCAAAAATGGTTGTTCATATATGTTTTTCTGAGGTTTATAATGCTTTAGAAACATAATATACTTTTATATTATTAAGATAATTATTATAATATATTTTTTGTTTTTATATAATATGAATGTTCATTATATAATGTTTTATAAAATTCTTCCATCTTTGAAAGTACATTTTCACATTTTGTGCATTCTTGATGAAACTTTTTTGAAGAACACAAACTTTTGAGTAACTATGCTTGTAATAGTGCAGTGTTATTTACATATTGCTTATTTTATTTTTAATATTCGCACGCTGTGGACATTTTTCAATCTTAATACTTTTCTTTTTCGTTTCCCTCATTGAATGGAACGCAACTCATGACGTGTTTGCTGACGTTAATTGCTGTATTGTGATGACACACAGATGTAATGCGGTGATGTGAAGCGGAGGACTCTGGCAGAATGCAGAGGTGTTAATAACTGGGATGAAAGCGTGTCTGATCTGCTCTCCCTCTCGCTGCTTATGAAGTTGTGTAATGGATTCAGGCTTTGCGAGGCGTTTACCGTCCCATGGGTTCAGCCCTCTGTCTGAATACTGAGTTTGCACTGCGTGTCGTCATCTCGGCGCTAGTTTATTCAGCAGAGAATGAATGCAGAGTCCTCCTCAACAGCACATTTCACATTTACACACAGTTTAATATTTTCAAAAAGTATCATGTCTGAACGTGTTTTTCTCTTGTCTAACTTTACTTTTGAGCAATGTTCTGCATCTTTTTAGTTGCAAAGGTAACACTACCCTGCTCCAGAGTTTGTTTTAATCAAGCCGAGTCCACCTCATTCAGGGGATATCAGACCGATTGTTTTGGGGGAAATCTATACGGTGGATTCACATATGCCAAATGAACCGCGCTAACTGGGGAAACGCGCCAGGTTCCTAAACAAAAGTCTAGGTTTGACAGTACCCTAAACTTTCACCGGAAGTTTATCATTGGCTGAAAAGCAAAACTGTGCATATACCCTATTGCAGGGCCATTCTATTAGTTTGTCATGGGGGCCAGTTTATGAAAAGCATCCCAAATGAGGGGCCGGAGAGATATGACTTGCAATATAAGCAGTGGTGGAAAGAGTACTGAAAATCATACTCAAGTACCATTACTTGCCTAAAAATGTATTGCAAGTAGAGTAAAAAGTATCGGTTTTAAATATTACTCAAAGTATGAGTAAAAAGTAGCCCTTTCAAAATGACTCGAGTAGTGAGTAATACACTGTAAGAAGCTGATGCATTTACATGCAATTTGTGCATGTGTGCAAACGTAACATTCTGTAGTGCATCTAGTTACTGCCCAGCAGGCACACAACATCATAAGACGTTAATATTAGGTTAGATTTAGGTTGTGACGTCAGGTGACCAAAATTCAACGTCTAGCCAGCGTCTAAGGACAACATTATATTGATGTCCAATAATGATGTCAAATGACATTGATATTTGGTCTATTTTAGGTTATTAGAAAGTAACCAAAATCCAATGTTGACCCAACATCTAAAACCAACATCATATTGACGCCAAATACTGACATTTATTCATCAGGTATGGCAACCAAAATCCAACATCTGATAAATGTCAATAGTGGTAACGTCCACACAACATCAAGCTGTTACATCATTAGACGTAGATATTTGGTTGGTTTTAGGTTGGACGTTGGACATTGATGTCGACCTGACATTGAGTTCTGAAGTCAACTCGATTTTTATTTCTAAACAAAATGCAACATCCCCTTGACATTGGAGTACAACATCAATCTGATGTCATGTTGACGTCTTGTGCCTGCTGGGTGTTTAAGGCCATTTCGGTCATCATGCAGTAAACATCCGTCATCTTCTCATCAGTGACATGCATCTTAACAGTCTCTGGGTCAATGCATGAAAAACTTTGGACATCTTCTTGGACACTTTTAATGCTTCCAAACAGTTTGCTGCAATTATAAATCTCCATGTCTTGAGGTAGTTCATTATGATGTGATTTACCTTCTATGTGTGAGTTGATTGCACTCACAGGACAGATTTTTCTAATCCCCATAAACAGGAAAAAAATAAAGTAATGACTGCAGGTTGAGTAAAAGTTCAGATACAGCACTAAAAATGAACTCAAGGGAAAGTAAAAGTACACGTTTTTAAAACTACTCAGTAAATCACAATTCCTGTGAAAAAAATACTTAATTACAATAATTTGAGTATTTGTTATTAGTTACTTTACATCACTGAATATAAGTGAAGACACAACAGCATATAATGTATTTTATGATGTATTTTTTCTTCTTAAGACACCCACGTTGGCTTTTTCTACAATAAAACATTAATATGTTGTATTTTGAAACTACATAACATCACTGCATTGTACAATGTGGCTTTTTTTACAAACATATGCAAATGTTGTATTTCGAAACACAACAAAATCAGTATATTGCTTAAGTAAGGCTTCTTCTACATTTAGACACATTCATTTGTTGTTTCAAACTGCGTAACAATTAGGAATGCAATGATTATAGATTTTCGTTGTGCGATTATAGTCTGAAGAATAATCATGGTTTCACTATTATCACCATTATTATGCATTTATTAAATTCAAAACAATACTAGTTTAAAAAATCAATATTTTAAAGTTTTGCTTATTGCTGCTCAGTAACCAAATACAGCACAAAACATTAATTAAAAAAATGAACAATAGTCCATTTCTCTCTTTGGACTTAAAAATAAATCATTTTTAAAAAAGGTTTTTGATTTAAACGTGAGTTATAATTTTACAATAAAAATAAATGACAGAAAAAATAATAAAAAATATGAATAAATAAAAAATCGTATTTGTCTAATGTTAATTTAAGCTTTATATTAGTTAAGAATTTAGATGAACTGATGTTCTCATCTGCGTTCATACATACTTATTTTAATCATTTGTAATAATTCGTCTAACGTATCTACGTGCGCGTGGAGTGCGCAAGTGAATCGGTCCACTTGCGAGCCGTGCATGCACCGCTCCCAATATACACACGTCTCCATTGGAAATAATAAACTTTTGCGCGGAAAAGACGCATTATGTGAATGGCCTGCTGCTATAGTTAATCCAATGTGTGTGTGCGTATTTGCTTTGGTATAAGCTCGGAACTTTAAACTAGCACACAGTTGGCATAACTTTTAGTTGCAGCAGCTTTGTTCCGTGCAATAGAAACGCGGTGTTGAGAAGCCTTACGATTAATTAACTGTAATTAATTTAAGCGCGGTTAATGTGAAATTACCTAATTATTACATCCCTATTAACGGTATCAGTGCATTGTACAAAAGGCCTTTTCTACAAACATATCCAAATGTTTTCGGCTGCTCGCACCACTCGCTTAATGTCAGGTGACTCACTCTCTGTGCAGCTTTGAACTGCAGCTCGTGCTGTATTGAACAGACGCGCGTCACTTCATAACTATAGCCTCCGTTTTTCTACTGAATTAAATTTATTTTTGATGTCTTGGTCACGCTATTTGGAGGTCCGGAACAAATTGCCTCAGGGGCCGGGTTCGGCCAGCAAGACCCCCAATGGAATAGCCCTGCCCTATTGTTTTATGTTCAATCCACTTAAATTTGTAAAAACAGCTAAGTTTACTTAATCAATTTGTGTTGGGGCAATATGAAGGAATTGTGTGGAACCCTGCATTTTGACCTACAGCATTTGAATGTTCAATCAGAAAAGAAAATCAGAATTATGAATATACCATGTTTTTCTGATCTCAGTATCTTTGTGTTAGACTAAACAGCTCTGCCTGTTGTTTCTTTGCAGATCTGGAGCTGAATGGGACGAGTTATGCAGATAAGGGGGAAACCCCGCCCCCACTCCCTGTCAAAAGCAGCATGGGTGACTATGGAAACCTGATGGACAACTCAGACCTGGCCAGTCCGACCACACCCCCTCCACCACCACCACACCAGCGGGTACAGCTAGAGATTTTCTTACTCTGGGGGAGATGAAAATCTCTGTGTTGCTTACCGTTGAAAAAGCTATACTGATAAAAAATTGGTCATGTGAGGCACAAATTGACCAATCAATTTGCGGCTTTTGGTGTCCTTCACTGCATAGAGTTGAAGTTAGAATCATTAGTCCTACTGAATTATTAGCACCCAACCCCACCCCCCATATAGATCTACTCCAGAAGAAAAAATATTATAGGAAATACTGTGAAAAGTTCCTTGCTCTGTTAAACATAATTTGGGAAATATTTGAAAAGCGTAGCGTCCATCCTATGCACACTACAGAATCTCACCGGAAGTAGTAGGTCATCCGGGTACTTCTCGCATACTGTTTTTTGAATTCTATGAATTTGGACATACAACTTGGGTCGCATACTGATTTTAGTGTACTATATAGAATGGAAGTATGCCATTTCTGACGCAGCCCAAAGTTAAATTCTACTTCCCAATGTGCATGCTATCCACCCTAAATAGTATTGGAATAGAATCAGTGTCCCAACTATTGCTCTATATAGTCTATATAATACTATATCAGGTAGAAATTCGAAATGTATGACTGTCCGTATTCCAAATGCGAATATTACCCACAATGCATTGCATATTAATATGAATTTAATTAGAACTACAAACATGGGTAAAAAATTGTTTAAAAAACTACAAACTTGGTGGATGTGCAAGACTAACCATCAAGTAGAGAAGCTTAGGTAAAGATATTTGAATGATTGTTAAAGGTCCTGTGAGGTGTTTTAAAATATGCATTTTTATTTGATGTTTGACGTAATCCAAACCGAAATATAAAGAGAGGGCGGGACATAGTGTCACTCCTCCCCTTTAAAAAAAAAAAAAAAAAAACAGCCAATAGCTTTTTGTTTATCACCGCTCTGCCAGTGAGAGTGGTTGAGCTCAAGCGCGTCAAATGTGAAGTGTCTTGAAGGGGGCGGGTATGTCAGACACTAGAGAGCATTTGATTGGTCAAGATTTGAAACTGAAGTATGAGGTGATGTAAATAAAGCCGTTGATTCATTCAAGCTGAAGTGACAAACTACAAGCTTTACATGTTTATATCAGTTTAATATCTATTAAGCGCAAATTGTCTCCCTGTTTTAGTGTGCACTAGCTTAAAGCCATCCTAAAAATGAACAATACGGATACTGAAACATCTAAAACATTTTATTTTAATTTCAAGGCACCTTTAATTAATATTTAAGTCACATTTTCTGCGTTATATTTAATCTGCAACAATAATGTGAGTTTTTATACAGACATGTTTGGACATTAACTTCTGAATGCATAATTATGCAAAGATCTCTCTGCATGAAATAATCACGAATGGCAGATTAACCTACTCCTTCAATCTCCAGTAATGTACAGTAGGCAGTTTAATATCAGAGAAATGTGGATGATGTGTCGAGAGGATGGACAGCATGTAACTAAGCAACATCACGGTCCGTTAATGAGGAAGAAGTATATCCCAAATATTGTATACTCTATTGTTACACACTCAAAAGGATCATCACAAAAAAAACATACTTTTAGGATGTAGTATAAGTTGGCGGATTACATAGCAGTGATCTAGCAACCACTCTGATAACAACCTAGCAACGACTTGGAGCACCCTAGCGACCACCCAGAACATAAACCACTCAGAAATCACCAAAGCAAAATAGAATTGCCCTAGTAGCTACTTTAGCAACCACCTTCTTTTATCACTTAACTCTGATTGAATTTACACCAGTTGTAAAATGACCCTCATTTATGACCCAGCATTACATGGCACTCATGAAGAAGTGTGTTCCAGCCAATACATGCAGGACAAGTGTAGAAGTGGAGCGGTGTGCTTTATAAGGTGTTTGGTCAGTGCTGATGCAGAGAGATGCTGTAAGCACTGTATTTACTTTACTTACACACACACACAGCACTGTCTGAGTGAGCAGAGTCACAGCGGTCAGGGTGAGTGTGAAGCTGATGCTCAAACACTGCTTGACCAGAGCCACTGTGAACACTCATCTCTGAGTCTTTCTCTCTCTCTCACACACACACACACACACACACACACTGCAGGGCTTTCACTTTCAAATCCCAGACAGCGCTTAATTAACCCATAACCTGAACTTCCTGCAGCTGCTGGAGCTCATGTGAAATTACAGAGCGCAGGCTGGAAACTGCCTCAAGTTCTGCACTCAAAAATGGACTTTTGAAGTTTGGGATCTATAAGACTATATTTAAGGTGGTGATTTTTTTTTTCCCTTTTATGTCTACTCGCCAAGACTGCAGTTAATTAATCAAATTAACAGTAAAACCCTTATATTATATACTTACTATTAGGCTGCAGGATTCTGCCTAAAATGAGAATCATGATTTTATTTTGCTTAATATCAAGATCACGATCGTCTCACAATTCTGTAAATGTAAAATAAAGATTAATCTGAGTAGGTTGTTATTATTGTTATTCTCAAACATATGGTAAAACAGCAATAATAATAATATTGTTATTATTGACACCTATGTGTAGGTCTACTCTCCAATAATATCTAGCTGCAGGCCCGCAGAACCACACGTAACAGGCACACACAATCCAGCACACACGATCTAGGCAAACCATATATGGTTACGTCAGATGTTAACGTTATTAACGTATTCTTGGACAACGTCATCAATATATATATATATATATAAATAATCAATAAATAGCATAATAAGCAATAGTGTTTACTATTTCACAGATAGCGATCGTGACGGGCGTATAGGGGACCTTGTTTCCGATCGCCATTCAATATAATAGACTGAACAGTTTTCTATCAGTCATCATAGATGATGATCAGTCATTCTTATCTGACATAGGCAATAGCAGGTACTTGTTTGCTGGCATTGATAAAACATTTTTTAGAGATATATAAATTATCTAAATTGGACATAATTACTTTAAATATAATGGATTCATTATAATGAAGGAAATAATAGCAAGTTAATATGTATAGACCGGTATCATTTTAAGAGGTGCAAACAAAACAACGGTTTCACCGTATTTCCTGTTTAACATTTTTAATTTCTACAGATTCAGAGAATCCAAAAACGGCCACATATTGATAAATGATGGTATGAGAGCTGTTTTATTGTTAAGTTTTGATTGAACTGCCTCTGGTTACAGTTCTGAATAGTTTAATAACAAGCAGGAAATGTTCATGGGCCAATGACATGACCACATTGAAATGGTATATTTAATAAATGTATAACATTATATTAATATTTTACTCCAGCGATTTAATAGTATTTTATTTGCTTAATTTTTGAATAACTTTTTTATTAATGATTTCCCACATTAAATATTGTAGTAATTTATAGTAAGTAATATATTGTTTGTTGTACATAATATATTGTGTTGTTATGTGTTAAACCATAAAGCACTTGTAATTTGTGGTATTTATAGTTGCAACAAATATAGTAATATGAATATAAATTTATATTAAAATTAACATATACATATATATATATATATATATATATATATATATATATATATATATATATATATATATATATATATATATATATATATATATATATATACACACACAGTTGAAGTTAGAATTATTAGCCCTCCTGAATTATTAGCCCTGTTAATTTTTTTTTGTCTTTTTTATTTACATAATTGGGTTCCAAAACTGCACAGATGTTAAAATGATTGTTACGAAATAATAATGAAATCCTGATCGCCAGATTTGAAGAATAAAAAAATAGAAGAAGACTGATCTGTCATTAACCATATATGGTTTGCCTAGATTGTGTGTGCTAGATTGTGTGTTTGCCTGAAACGTGTGTGGTTCTGCGGGTCTGCAGCTGGATATATCTCCTACTATTGGTTAAAATGCTAACTTTTGTATAGAAATGGAATGGTGGACATGACAATGGTGGACATGAACTTTAAATTTGTCCTGGTCATTATTCACTGTAAAGTGATAACATCAGAATACAACTATTCATAATTCTGCAGTTGAATTATTATGTTTGAGACATACGCGTGTCATTTGTCATTGACAACATTATTAGACCATTTTTTTCACTGGTAAAATGAGACATTTTTCCTTATCAGATTCCCTCCCGCATTATATTCAACATTATATAGGCTAGAGTAGTACTGACTCGGTTAACATTTATTTTCATGTACAACACTTTGTGTTCACTATGAAATAAAAAAAACATATCAGGTGCTTGCCATAATAAAATTTGATCGTTTAAATGATGTGCGTGCCGGTTTTACCAAAGAGCTTAGAATCACCAAGAGGCGACACTCAATAGAACGTTCCATTGCAACATCAGCACCCTGCAACAGCCCTGGATTCCGCCATTTTGGAGTGAAAGCGATGGCAAGCAGCTGCTTTGTTTTTTATTTATTTATTTATTTAAAAATCGCCTTAAAGCTGAGATGCAACCTGAACGATGACAATACAACACTTTATATCATAATCATCAGCACTTTTAATACTTTATTTTACAGACTTATAATATGCTGTTGTTCTATTGGAGTTTTCATTCCAAAATGGCTGCTGCGCCATCTAGTGGCTGTTTCCCAAATCGCACTAGAGTGTCACCTCTTGGTCAAAGAGCTTAGAATGACCAAGAGGCGACACTCAACAGAACGTTCCATTGCAACAGCAGCACCCAGCAACAGACCTGGATTCCGCCATTTTGGAGTGAAAGCGATGGCAAGCAACTGCTTTGTTTTTCATTTATTTATTTAAAAATCGCATTAAAGCTGAGATACAACCTGAAAGACGACAATGCAACACTTACTATCACAATCATCAGCACTTTTAATAGTTTATTTTACAGACCTATAATATGCTGTTGTTCTATTGGAGTTTTCATTCCAAAATGGCCACCGCACCATCTAGTGGTTGTTTACCATATCGCACAAGAGTGTCGCCTCTTGGTGATTCAATGCTCTTTGGTTTCACATTCAATGGCGTGTGCATTCATGTCATGTCATTTCTGAAGAATTTTGTGACACTGATGAATATATGTAATATTGTGGATTATAATCTATAATACGTGACACAGTGTCTCAGTGGTTAGCACTGTCGCCTCACAGCAAGAAGGTTGCTGGTTCAAGTCCCGACTGGGACAGTTGGCATTTCCATGTGGGATTTGCATGTTCTCCCTGTCTTAGTGTGGGTTTCCTCTCTGTGCCCCTACAGTCCAAACACATGCGCTATAGGTGAATTGGGTAAGCTAAATTGGGTCCGTAGTTTGTGTGTGTGTGGGTGTTTCCCAGTACTGGGTTGCAGCTGGAAGGGCATGCGCTGTGTAAAACATATGCTGGATAATTTGGCGGTTCATTGCACTGTGGCGACCCCTGATTAATAAAGGGACCAAGCCAAAGAAAAATAAAAGAATGAATCTATAATACTATAATTTTTTGACTGTAATGAAATTATTCTAATGTTTGACCCTGGAGCACAAAATCAGCCTGATGTTATTTGCACAGGCATATTTGTGGCAATAGACAAAAATACATTGCATGAGTCAGAAGTATTGATTTTTATTTGATTAGAATACTAAGTAAAGGTCATCTCTAAATAAATATTTCTCCTGTAGATATATTAAAACAGTATTTGCTCAGTAATATGAATTGCTAAAACCTTTATTTGTGCAACTTTAAAGGTGATTTTCTCAGTATATGTATTTTTTACTCTGAGATTCTAGATTGTCAAATAGTCAAAAATTGGCCAAATATTGCAGTATCCTAACAAACCATACGTCAATGGAATGTTATTTATTCAGCATGCAGATAATGTTTCATTCTCTCTCTTTCTTTGTGCATTATGACGGTTTTGTTGTCACAAATACTGATTTGGTGCTCAAGTAACATTTCATCACATGTGAATAATCTATATCGAAAACAGTTGTGTTGCTTTATTTAGTATTTTTGGAGACCAGAATATTTTACTTGGTTTAGTATTTTTGCAGACTTGAAACATAACTATTTTGTAATATCATAAATGACTTCATTGTGATTAAATATTTGGTCACACTTTACATAAAGGTTCATTAATTAATGTTAATTAATGCATTTACTAACATGAACAAACAATGAACAATACATTTACTACAGTATTTGTTTATGTTAGTTAACATTAGTTAATGAAAATATAGTTGTTCTTTGTTAGTTCATGTTAACTCACAGTGCATTAACTAATGTTCACAAGCATGGACTTGGATGTTAATAATGCATTAGTAAATGTTCAATTATGATTAATAAATGCTGGTCAAGTGTTGATTAGTTCATGTTAGTAAATGCATTAACTAATGAACCTTATTGTAAAGTGTTACCAAATATTTAAGTGATTAAACATTTAATTTAAACTTAAAGAATAATTTTAAAAAATCTTAGTGATTAATTATTTTGAAGTTGATAGTATAATATACATTCTGCAATCATATATTGCTCTTAATGCTAATTAATGCAATAGCTATCAAGAATGATCCTTACTGTAAAGTAATAACGTTTTTAGTCTGTGTGTGTGAATGTGAGGGTGTATGGGTGTTTCCCACTGGGTTAAGCATATGCCGAATTAGTTGGCAGTTTATTCCGCTGTGGCCAAAGGAAAATGAATGAATGAATATACAGTTGAAGTCAGAATTATTCGCCCCCTCCCCCTCTTTTTAAAATATTTCCCAAATGATGTTTAACAGAGCAAGGAAATTTTCACAGTATGTCTGATAATATTTTTTCTTCTGGAGAAAGTCTTATTAGTTTAATTTTGGCTAGAATAAAAGCAGTTTTTAATTTTTTTAAAAACATTTTAAGGTCAAAATTATTAGCCCTTTTAAGCTATATTTTTCCGATAGTCTACAAAACAAACCATCGTTATACAATAACTTGCCTAATTACCCTAACCTGCCTAGTTAACCCAATTAACCTAGTTAAACCTTTAAATGTCACTTTAAGTTGTATAGAAGTGTCTAGTCTAGAAAATATCTAGTCAAATATTATTTACTGTCATCATGGCAAAGATAAAATAAATCAGTTTTAAGAGATGAGTTATAAAAACTATTATGTTTAGAAATGTGCTGTAAAAATCTTCTCTCCATTAAACAGAAGTTAGGAAAAAAAATTAACAGGGCTAATAATTCAGGAGGGCTAATAATTCTAACTTCAACTGTGTGTATATATATATATATATATATATATATATATATATATATATATATATATATATATATAGTCTATCTATCGTTGTCATATGGAGACTGGAATATTACAGAGGCTTTAGTAATGTAATGACATGTATATCACGAGACAGCACTGCTATTTAAAGAGACAGTTCACCCAAAACTGAACATTTAATCTCTATTTGAGAGAATATGAGAAAGCTATTTTAAATATCGTTAGAAACCTGTTACCATTGACTTCCATAGTATTTGCTTTTCTTACTATGAAGTCAATGGTTACAAGTTTCTAACATTTTCAACGTTTAGGTATAAAACATAAAAGTTCCACATAAGAGTATATTAATATCTTGAACTGCTTCAAATACACTACTGACTTGTGACAGTGATCTAGCACCAGTATTAAGTCTAGGGAATGATATGATATTAAGCCCAAACCATCACTGATCCATCCCAATGCTTCACTCTGGGCATACAACAGTCTGGATGGAACGCTTCTTTGGGGCTTCTCCACACCATAACTCTCCTGGATGTGGGAAAAACAGTGAAGTTGTACTTATCAGAGAACAATACATGTTTCACATTTTCCACAGCCACTGCTGGCACCATTCAATTATTCTTATCTAATATTTTATTTTGCATTCAATGGAAGAAAGAAACTCAAACAGGCTTGCAATCAAGTGAATAATGAGTAAATTAAGACAATTTTGGGTGAACTATACCTTTAAGAGTTGTCACATGCTGCAGATCATCAACTCTTATAATGAAGAATTACATTTGTTTATAAAAACTCTCCTCTTTTTTTACATTGTTCCAGCACCTTCCACCCCCATTACCCAGCAAGACCCCTCCGCCTCCCCCACCAAAGACCACTCGAAAACAGACCTCCATTGACTCGGGAATCGTCCAGTAAGAGAGAAGATGGCATTGTCAGATGGAGACGTCCGCATCGGCCCTCATCCAATGATTTTACGTCAACATCCCTGACAGAACGGCATGATGAATACCTCACCTCAGCCTCGCTCATAACAGCTGATCATTGAGTGTCCAAAAGCCTCGACCCCGGTGACAGAGCAAACCCAGAGCGGAAAAGCAGCTGACGCCTCGCCAGACGACAGCAAATATAGATGTAGTCTAACTGAAGTCAGGGAATTCTGGGTGTTGTTGGCAGATGGTGCATGTTTAACTAAAAGCTTGAGATGAATTGAGGTTTTTCTGGCGGGAAGATGCTTTTTTATGCACATTATCATTGCACTGTAAAAAATCCAACTTGACAAATGTTGAAATGGCTTGTTTTTTTTTGTTGGTTCAGCAAAAACCTGTAAAAAATTCGGTACAACTACATTTAACACATTCAATCAACTTAAACAAAGGTTTTATTCATTAAGTTAAAAAGATTAGTTTTGTGAGCAACACTTTGCTAGTTCATCCAAAAAAGCTTCTGCCAACTTGTTTTTTTGTGTTAAGTCAACTTTTTTTAATGCAATGAACATACAAGTAGCATATAACCTTTTGTTGATTGAAAAGGTTTCAAACATGTTAAATGTTCTAAAAAAATAATCAATGGCAGTATAGAACCTTTCATAGTCTGTATTAAAAAGTAAAGGCTGACTGAAAATGCTATTATTATTTATTATTAATAATAGAATAATAAATATTGTTATTCTTCTCATTGTTATTAAAAACAACAAAAACACTACAATATTTATATTAACTTCATTTGAAACTTTTAATTTGCAATTTAACTTAATTTTGTGCACATTTGCAGAAATAGGTTATGCACATTTTCATCTCGTGTTTACAAAAAGATATGGAGCATACTTTGATATTCCAATATTTATAAATAAACCACGCACTCAAAAATATGTTTCCCGAAGGACGATATAGCGTCATTCTAGTGATGGGTCGTTCTTGAACGATTCGTTCATTTTGAACAAATCTTCAATATGACTCGGGAACTACGAGTCCTCTCAGGGAGTGATTCGTTCATCCGCGCGTGCGCACATTTGTGCAGGTGGTATCGTTCATTTCAAGTCTTTTGAGTCGTTCATCGCGGAAAGGCATACGCCAGTCATTTGCGTTTAGAGCAGGTTTAGAGCCGGAAAGTGAATTGATCCGTTCATCTCTCGAGTCCCCTATCGGGTTTGAGTCATTCGTTCCTCACGTCCAATCATATGCGTTTAGAGCCGGAAAGAGATTTGATCCGTTCAGCACTCGAGTCCTCGTGTTTGAGTCATTCTATCGCGTGATGAACGAACGACTCAAGAACCAAAAGACTCGAAAGGTGAACTAATCATCATGGCTCCTGTCTGCTCAGACTGTGTACATTGATTAAGATTATATGTGACTGTCAGAGTAACGTGAACGAACCACTGACATTTGAAAACATGAAGAGGTGAGCTGAGCAAAGAGACAAAAATACCTTTATAGACAAAAGAGCAGGTAAACATTGAATTAATATTTTCTCCTCCTTATAGTATTCTATTTATGACTTATTTGTCGTGTGATCAATCTTTTGGGCTCGTTGTAGATGTGTTTGAAAGCAATTCGTAATATTTTAATAATATTTTGGCAAATTGAACCAAATTAACGAAATGACTCGAAAAAAAGATTTGTTCATCTCGATGAACGAGACTCAAAGTTCCGAGTCAGTAAAATTATCCCATCACCACATCATTCTCTCCTAAGCTAAACCACGCCCTCGTTACGCGATGGTTGCGCTTACGTAACGTCAACGTCTCAGTGCGGGAGAAGAGCGGGAGAAACTTCTGGAAGCATTGAACTTCGGTGGGGGACGAGGCAAGCCGTGGAAGAGCAATCTTAATAGTAAGTGTACAAAGATTGTTGTTCTTTGTTTAAGGCACTTCATCTAAATTTGTTGAAAAACGTTGCTAACTTTGTAAGTTATTAACGTCCATGGACGTTTAAATTGAACTGTGAACTTAACCCTGATCTGTCAAGGTTAAACAATTAACCTTATGGATTTATTTCTGTGATTGATTTTGATATGCAAACTGTTTATAAGTGTAACGTTAACAAAGTGTATTAGATTCATTCATGTTTTTAAAAGCGCAATGGAGAGCCTCGAGACGGAACAGAACACAGACATGTAAAGTCATCTTTTAGTTCAAGGTCCACCTAAATGTTCATATACGCGCAAAAATGTTTATGAATATTTTTCACATAATCTCTCTTTTGTTATGTGATAAATGAACATAAAGAGTGAATGAATATGCGCGTTGCCGTAAATCCTATCAGTGTGGCTCTTAAAGTGACAGCGCGTATATTTCAACTGCTTATTATTAAGCAAACAAAATCAAATCAAAACCAAAATAATAGTAATAAATCATTCATTTTGAACTGAAAGTGTATACAGTGAAACACTTGAAAAGTAAGATAATTTACTGGCATTTTTAATATCATATTTATCCATGACCAGCCAAGGAACCAGCACAAAACATGTAATTATGCAAGTATAGGTTTTGAAATAAATTACAACAAATACTAAGATTTATATCTTAAGGCAACTAGTAATTCAGATTGATTGCCCTGATCAATTTATGGGATATTCTGAGGTTATTATTATTGATAGTGTAAGGTTAGTTTCAGAGATGTGCAGTAATGTCATACAACAATAACAATATAATTGTTTGTTTCCTTTTCTATGTGATTAATCTGACTATTAATGTTTGTGTATTTTTTTTTTTTTACAGATCTACATTGATGCAGTGCAGGTACTGTAAATACGCGTCTGCCAGTCAAAATTTGCTGTTAAGACACTACAGGCTCAAGCACTGGTACCCAAGCCGACGTGTACCATTGGTATGTCTGTTCCCTGAGTGTGTCTGCACTTTCAAAACACCAGGTGCACTAAAAAGTTATCTATATAGAGTCCACACAAATTCTGATAAAAGGACAGAGCAAGCCACATTTAACTGTGACTTGTGTGATTATCACAATGTTTGTTCTGAAAAAGTTTTTATGCGGCATCTGGGTACACACCTGAAAAGAAATGAGACTGTACAATGCCCGTTTCTGCACTGTAATTTTCAGACCAATGTCTATGTTACATTTCATAGCCACAAGTCCAAACATCACAAAACACAGACTGCAAGTGATTATAAGTCATCAGTTGTAACTGTCAGTCGCGGAGATTCCGATAACTCACCAGATTCAACTTCAGAGTGCTTTGAAGATACATCAGATAAAGAAATAGAATCAGAAGCCGATGAAGTTGATGTTGACCAAATTCTTGAGAAGAAATTGGCGTGTCTGTTTCTTTGTATGCAGACAGAATTGGGTGTATCTAGAAATGCTACAAAGCAGATTTTCCATTGTCTCAATGAAATACAAATTCTTTCTAAACCATCCATAGAAAAGGTAATTCAAGATATTTTATGCAACCATAACTGTAATGTTGAGCAGTCAGTAATCACAGAAATCACTGAGGCTGTGCACAGGATAAATCCTCTTTATGCTACCACTGAAAAGGGAACCTTGTCTACTGATTATAAACGGAACATTTATTTCAAACAACATTTTGATGTTGTTGAACCAGTTGAGTTTGTGTTCAGTAGACCAAAAAACAAAACCTTTGTGTATGTTCCGATTCTTGAGGTCTTGAAAAAGTTTCTAAGCACTAGTGAGATAAGTCAGAAGACTTTTTCTAATACTTCCACAAATGGCTTCTATGCATCTTGTTTTGATGGCCAGCACTTTAAAGAGCATCCTTTGCTCTGTGCTGAGAATTTCTCTATATCACTTGGCCTGTATATTGATGACTTTGAAGTTGCCAATCCATTGGGAACTTTGCGTAAAAAACACAAGATTACAGCAGTCTACTGGGTGATTCTGAACTGGCCCTCCCAATTCAGAACAAATTTGCACTCTATTCAACTAGCCCTGTTGGGTAAGAGTTGTGATGTAAGAGAATATGGCTATGACATGTTTTTTGAGCCATTAATGAAGGATATACAGACACTTGAGAAGGAGGGTTTGTATTTAGATCAGTTTGGGGAAAATTTCAAAGGAACTGTTGTGACTGTGTCTGCAGACAATCTAGGGGCACATGGCCTGGCGGGATTCCAGGAATGTTTTCATGTTGGCAAGTTCTGTAGGTTTTGTCTTGCTTCTTTTCAGGACATACAGACATCTAGTGTGAGCAAGGGACATTTTCCCCTAAGAAATATTCAACAGCACAATCAGTTTGTTGAGGAATTGAAAGCAAACCCAGCTTTGTCAAATGTGCAGGGGGTAAAAGGTGAATGTGTCTTGCAGTCTCATCTCGATTGGTTTCATCCAGTAACCGGATTTCCGCCCGATCCGTTGCACGATTTGTTTGAAGGAATTGTGCCATTTGAGTTGTCTTTGTGTCTCCAGAAGCTAATAGCTGAAAAGTATTTCACTCTTGACCAGTTGAATGGTACAATTCAATCTTTCCCTTACTGCTTTTCTGACAAGGTGAACCGCCCTCAAAAAATACCCAAATCATTTTCCTCCAAAAAATCAATTGGTGGAAATGGGCATGAAAATTGGACCCTGATTAGGCTCCTACCACTCATGATTGGTCACATTGTTCCAGAAACTAATAAAGCATGGCAACTTTTGATGGAACTGAAAGATATAGTTGAGCTTGTTGTTTCACCCAAATTTTCAGAGGACAGTCTTTCCTACCTGGAGACTAAAATATCAGACCATCGCAGCTTTTTTCAAGAAGTGTTTCCAAATGAAAATTAAAACCAAAACACCATTTCCTGGAACACTACCCAGGCCTCATACGCTACTTTGGTCCTTGTGTGGAGTTGTGGACAATGCGGTTTGAGGCTAAGCATAGTTTCTTTAAACGAGTTGTCCATAACACACACAATTACAAAAACATATTACAGACATTGTCTACCCAGCACCAACTGATGGTTGCACATGCCCTGCAGTCTCCCAACTTCTTCACACAGTCCATTCATGTTGAAAAATTAAACGTTTTGAAGATGTCCTCTCTAGAAAGACGGGTGAAAATAGCTGTAGAGAAAAAGTTTTCCAACCTTAAAACTGTATCTCTTGCGTCAAATGCTGTGATGCATGGGACCTCATACTCCAAAGATATGATGGTGTCAGTTGGACTCTGTGGTGGCTTGCCAGAGTTTGCAAAGATCTGGTGCATTTTGTTAGTGGACAGTGAGGTCTCATTTGTGCTGGAGAGATATTCTTCTTGGTATGTAGAACATCTTGGGGCCTTTAAGGTTGAATCTCTACCATACGAAGATCTGATTGTTACTGAGCTGAGGTGTTTACATGACTTCTATCCACTTGTAGCCTATAGTATTGGAAGAAACCTCATGGTGACACCGAAACGTTTTTTGTTACATTAAAGTGAATTTGTCCTCTAAAACTGATAGAGGCATTAACATAAGCACACAAGTTAACATGATTACTCAAATGTTTTTTTAATTTCAGAAGAACAATGTTGCTGCGAGTGATTGTAGCTCCAGATTGCATACAAAAGCTGTCACTTAACGATGTGCCGAAATCAGTTGATGAGCTAAAAGAGATACTTTGCAACAAACTGAAAATTACTACAAACTTTGTGATCCAGTATGAGGACCCTGATTTTGGTGGTCAGCTTTGCAATTTGAGTAGCATAGAAGAACTTCCTCCTGATAAGGCCACGCTAAAAATTTTCTGGGAAGTGTTAAAAACAGCATCAGAAACTGAAACAGAAGAACAAAGAAATGAGAGCCCTGCATCTAACTCTGATTTTACACTTGACACTGCAAGTATTTCGTCCAATCTCTCCAGTCCATCATCTTCCACAGTCAGAGAAGAACGCTGGCCACAAGTTTTTGTGATACCAAAATTTTCTTATGACGTTGAGTTCAGACTGAGGAAAGCAAATGAAGTCTATGAAAAACAGAAGACTACCATGGATGTTACACGAGATGTGAAGACTGAAATACTGGAAACGTTGGCGGAAACAATGTACTCTTTTAAAGCTTACCCCACTGATCCAGAATTGGAGCAAGTGGCAGTTGCATTAGTTTCCACACATCCATGTTTGAGGGAACTTGGCTGTGACACCGGATGCAAGGGCTGGAAGATGAGTTTAAGATTTAAAATGGGAAATTATAGACAAAAATTACGCAGTTCTGGATGTTTTGAGCTAGATAATAAAAGAAATGATGGATCAAGAATTCCACCAAAGAAACCAAGAAGATCAGAAATCAACTTTCTTCCAGACAATCCTGTTGGTTTGGATGATGCTACATTGGAGCAAGAAAGAGAACAGCTTGAGCTAGAAGTCAAGAGAAAGAACATGGATATGGCAATTCTGAAAACCAAGATGGAAACTACTTTCCCGCTCAGAAGAAAAGAAATTATTACTGAGCAGCCCTTGGTACATGTGGTCAAAAACAGATGGCCTGGCCTGTTTTTGCAAGAGCAGGTAATTGTCATTTTGTCAAATTTGTCACTATTTTCTTTTTAAATAATTGTTCATAGACCTTTTTTTGTTAACTTCCCCAGGTTTGTGCCGAGTTCCAAAGGATCACTTGTGTTGACCTCAAAAAATCATTCATGGCGAATCTCCACAAACACAGCAATGCCCTGATCAAACTGTATCGAACAAAGTGCAAAGACCTTGCAGACAACATGAAAATGATACTGGACCATTTTGATAATCAGGTATGATTCCTTGTAAACCTTTTGGTGTTTTTACCTGTAAATATTTACAATTTATGTAACAAATTCGTAACACAGCTCTTCTTTTACGTGTAGTTATATGTTTAGGTAATTTGTTAATTTCTGTTTCATTTAGTAAATTACTGATGACGGGTTGTTAAAATCACTGACTTTCGTACCAATTGGTACAGACATATTAAAAACATTCATGTTAACATTTAAGCACTGTTATGCAGGTTCTTAAACACTGCTGATTAGCCATTGTGTTGATGTGCTCAACAGATCTGACCGTGATTGGCTCCAGTGATCATCGCTTCACCGCTCTACACCAAGTGCTTTCACATGGGCACTTAACTGTTTGAAACCCGTGTTTATCAGGATCTGTCCCTAAGCAGATATAAGCTTTTAAATGCCTGTGTACGTGTATCAGTGTAAGCACTTGGTGAAGAGTGGTGAAGCGATGATCTTAGCGATGTTCATTTTGTCCGGTAACCTATTTACTGACATTTAGATTTTGACAGATCAGTCAAATGGTAAAAAATTGAATAAAAGTATATTTTTGTTTGTAGAAAGAAAATCTGCAAAAATCTGTATTGGCAGGTCACATTTGACCTTAAAATCTGAAATTTAAATCAGTCAAGAAAATTGCAATCAGTTTATCTCTAAAACAACACCATCCTAATGTTATTACTTAGTAATTTTAAGCAACTCTATCCTAATGTTGTTATTACTTCTGAAATAATTATTAGGTAAAATAACTGTTTTTGTATTTTTTTTTAAACACATTGTTAAAAAAAAAAAAGATTTTATCCATGGTTAATTATTTATATCCTTCCTACAGACAACAGACATCATAATTCACAGAGCAACTACTGCTCTACAGGGACTTCCCTTGTACCTCAGGGAATATGACAAAATAACCAAGACTTGTCTGGTAGGTGTTTAACTTTAAAATCTCATTAAATTTCTAATTTATTTATTTTATGGAAATTGTTGTTGTTTTATTGAATAAAAGAGCTGACATGCAAATGGGTTTTTAAGGAAGGAAACAAAAGTTATTTGCCAGTATCTTTTTTGGGCCTTTTTAAAAAATTATTTAGAGTTCTATACTATGATTTATTTATTATTTGTATTACATTTATATTATTCTTAGGACACTGATTTGGAGGAGACCTACACCAGAGGAGTGAATTTGGCCATCCTTGAAGTGATGGAAGATGACCTCTCACAGGCAACAAAGAGATGTATAAACTTTGGCATCATCCTGGAGGAAACTGTGGTCATGGATGATCTACCAGACTTTTCCACTGCTTTTATGGTACTCTTTGGACTTCTTTACGCACTGAATATTGAGTACCCAAAGGGGCTGAAATACACATTTGAGGCAGTGCAGAATATCTTTGTAGGACTGGGAGTAAAGTCCACAAACAGAGTGCAGTCCCTGAAGAACAAGCTTTTTACTTTGTAAGAGTTGTAAGATGCTTGAAGAAAGGTGCTTTTCTTGTGTACCTTTTGCATTACATTGTTGTTTGACTAGATGTGACTGCATGCTGTGGACTTGTGCGTTTGGAAATTAAGACATGCAGTCTTTTTTTTTTTTTTTGTTTCCTTAATACCTTAAAAAAGTGTTAATGGGTAAACTTGCTCAGTTTGTGTGAGCAAGGGACTTTCACCTTACAGTATGTTTTTACTGTATTACATGCCACTTAGGCACACAGTTTATATTTGGTGGCATTGTTAAAATGTTTGCTGTAGTTACACTACCTCGTTTTTGTACTTTAGTGAAGTACTGCAAGAAAATAAATGTTTTGGTAAAATTTGTGTCTGTTTTGTTTTTGCCTTGTGTGTTTAATCTGATAACATTTTATTTATTAGTATTAATTTCCAATAGTATATTTTGATTCACTCAACTTCTGTCATTTCAGGCTATTCAGACAAGAAATGTTCAGTTAGCACAACTTAAACTGAGCCATGTGTATTTGCTCTGATAACATATAATTTCTTAGTACTAATTTCCTTTAGTATTTTCTTGTTCACTCAACTTATGTCATTTCAGTCCTGCAGACAAGAAATGTTCAGTTTGCACAACTTAAAAATATTTGTTGTCCTGCAGGTGCAGGTTTCCAAAAAACTACTAATGTTAAGTTGACTCAACTAGACATTTTTTGTTTCACTGACAAATTATTTTCAGTCAGTGTAGCTGATGTTTTCAAAAGTTGAGTAAACAAGAAAAAACAAAAGGAAATTAGTACTAAGTTTTTTTTTGTTGAACTGGCTTAAAATTTTTTACAGTGTGAGACACGTGACCAATTCCAGCCACTTTGGTGTCGCATAATCATAGATTCCTCTTTCTCTCATTTTTACATGATATTTTTATTCTCAGTATATACACATTTGTGTACAGAGGTTTGTATATATGTTTTTATTTTATTGTTTCTTTTATTTTTCTTGAAAGTACATCAATTTTTATCATTTTTATTCTCAGTTTATATAAGAAATTGGCATTTTTATCCAAAAAGGGCTTTTCATTTTTAATGAGAGGGACAGTACTGGTGTTCGTACATGTATCTTGTATTGCTTTTGTTTTGTTGTTGTATCTCACGTGGGATGAAAACAACTAAAACTCATTGTACCAATCAAGCATATAAACCACATAAAAGTATATTGATAACATTGACTGCTCCAAATCCACTACTGACTTCTGAATAAACTCAATGTATGTGTTTGTGAAGTGCCTTTTGTTTGATTAATGCTAACCCAGTGCAGTTTAGCCTTTCAAGATATTCCTATTAGCAATCCACCCCACAACCAATCAAAACACATTAACAACCACATAGCAATGTTCTAGTGACCACTTTAAAAATAACATGGCAATTACAAAAGCCCTAATGACCACTACGAACACCTTAGCAACCATATAGCAATGCCCTAGTAAACACATTAGCAACTACATAAGATCTAAACAACCAGCTTCTTATAAAACACCAGCAACCACTTCGCAGAATATCAGCAACCCATCAAACCCCTTAGCGACCACCTAGAAATACCCTATTAACCACTTTGAAAGCACATTAGCAGCTATAACACTTTACCACATTACCAACTTCTTAGAACTCCTCAGCAACCACTTAGCAAAATATTACTAAAAAACAGCTTAAACCTAAGTTGGTTTTAGCTGGTCTACCACCCTGGTTTTTGAGTCATTTCCAGCCATTTCCAGCCTGGTCTTAGCTGGTCATCTCCCAGCCTGACCAGCTTTAAGCTGTTTTTTTTTTCAGCTGGGTAGCAACCCCTAAAACACCTTAGCAACCACTTAGCAATACCATGGTAAACTTTGAAAACAAATTAGCACCTTGCAGCCAATCACCGACAACTTAAAACCACTTAATAACACTTAACAGAACATCATCAACCCATTAAAGGTCCTCCGCAACAACATAGCAATACTCTAGTTACCATTTTAAACTCACATTAGCAGCTACATAACACCTTGGCAATCACCAACATCTTATAACTCAGCAACCACTTAGAACATTAATAACCCCTTAAAACACCTTAGTAACCACCTAGCAGTACCTTAGTAACCATTTTGAAAACACATTAGCAGCTATAACCCCTTACCAACATCTTCTAACAATTAGCACCACACCTTAAATAGCACCTCGCCAACATCTTATAACTCCTCAGCAATTCCTTAGCCAAATATCAGCAACCCCTTAAAAAAACCTTAGCAACCACCTAGCAATACCCTGGTAACTATTTTGAAAACAAATTAGCACCTTTACAGCCAATCACCACCAACTCCTCAGCAAACACTTAGAAGAACATTAGCAATCTCTTAAAACACATTAGCAACAACCTAGCAGTGCCCTATAGCCACTTTAAAAACACAGAGTTAGCACCTAGTAACCACTCAGACACGTTAACAGCCACACACTGTTGCAATACCCTAGCAACTGTCTAAAATATGCCAAACCAACCTCAAAAATAACTTAAAAACTATATGATAGAACCCTAGATTCCCACATGCAGCCCCCCACAATCAATCAAAATATATTAACAACCACACAGCAATGTTCTAGTGACCACTTTTAAAAAATGTAGCAAATACAAAAGCCCCAATGACTACTCAGAACATCTTAGCAACCACATAGCAACACCATAGTAAACACATTAGCAGTTAGATAAGCAACCACCATTTTAAAACACTTCAGCAACCACCTAGCAATACCTTAGTAACACTTTTGAAAACACATTAGAAGCTCTATAACATCTTGGCAATCACCAACATTTTATAACATCTCAGCAACCACTTAGAAAAACATTAACAACTGCTTAAAACACCTCAGCAAGCAGATAGTAATACCCTAGTAACCATTTTGAAAACACATTAGCAGCTACGTAACACCCTGATGACCACCCAGCAGGACTCTAGAAAGCATTTTAAAAACACATTAGCAGCTACATAACACCTTAGCAACCACAAACATCTTATAACTCCAACCACTTAGCAGAATATTAGTAACCTCTTAAAACACATTAGCAACCATCTAGCAATACCCTAGTAACTATTTTGAAAAAAAGAATTAGCACATTTGCAGCCAATCACCACCAACTTAACTCCTCAGCAATCAATTAGCAAAACATTAGCAACTCCTTAAACCACCTTAGCAACCACCTAGCAGTGCCCTAGTAGCCACTTTAAAAACACCTACCTAGCAATGACTCTGACACTTTAACAGCCACATACTGTAGCAATACCCTAGAAACTGTCTAGAAGTACCCTAGCAACTTTAAAAACACATTAACAACTACATAGTAGTGCCCTAGCAACCACCTACAAAAAAAAAAAACAGTAGCGACTAACTAGCAGTGATCTTAGAACAATGACTTAGAACAAATGTAGTTGCTACATACCATAACCACAGAGCAATCCATTGCATGGCAGTGCTCTTGCAGCCATCTAAAAATAACCTAATGGCAACTTAGAGAACCTTAGCAACTACACAAGAGTGTCCCAGTGATCACTAAAAAACCAGCTTAGCAACCACTCAAAACACCTTAGTCACTTAGAAAACACCTTAACAAACACATATAAGCAGTGGCCTAGCAACTGTTCATTAATACAGTAATAACACGTAGTAACAGCTAGCAACCACACTGTAATATACTATTGAATACCTACCATAGTATTTCCCTATAAAATGGATATAAAACAATACCCTGTTGAAAAATCCAGCTTAAACCAGCCTATGCTGGTTGGCTGGTTTTAGCTGGTTGACCAGCCTGGTTTTAGAGGGTTTTTGGCCATTTCCAGGCAGGTTTCCAGCCGATTTCCAGCCTGGTCTTAGCTGGTCAGGCTGGAAAATAACCAGCTAAAACCATCTAAAGCCAGCTTGACCAGCCTGGTTTAAGCTGGACATAGCTGGTTTTGTCTGGGCTCCCAGCCTGGCTAGGCAGGTCAAGCTGGTTTTAGCTGGTCATCTCCCAGCCTGACCAGCTAGGACCAGGCTGGAAATGTCTGGAAACCAGCCTGGAAATGGCCAAAACCTCTCTAAAACCAGGCTGGTTGACCAGCTAAAGCCAGCCAACCAGTCTAGGCTGGTATAAGCTGTTTTTTTTCAGTAGAGTAATAAATCTAAAATATGAAAGTAAAGGTCATATTCCTGTTAGTCAGAATTCCACACTGTACGCTTCTGTGCTTTTTTTATGGTGTTATCACAGGTTATCCAGCAGGAAACTAGTCAACACTTCAGGAGGTGAGTTGAGTCTGTGGTGAGTTCACTGAGTTCGTGTTCATGACTAATTGCTCAAACATTCAGCAGTGGACTCTGAAAGCTGAAATGCTATGTTTAGTTTTCTATTTAGCTTTTTAATGCGGCGTGTGGAGCAGAATCTCAATGACATTGATGATGGAAACTGGCAGACGAGTTTTCATCATGAAGACCGCCAGCTTTTACTTGACCAAAAACATTCTGAAAGTAGCAAAGTCATTGCATTGGCTCTCACATACAAAGCAATGCCCAACAACCATAGGGATGCCCTAGTAAACACATCCCTGCTGAAAAAAACAGCTTAAACCGGCCTAAGCTGGTTTTAGATGGTCAACCAGCCTGGTTTTAGAGAGGTTTTGGCCATTTCCATTTAAGCTGGTTTAGGCCAGACATAGTTTTAGCTGGTCATCACTCTGTCTCCTCTCCACCAATCAGCTGGTGTGTGGTGTGAAATCTGGCGCAATATGGCTACTATGTAGTCATCTAGGTGGATGCTGCACACTGGTGGTGGGTGAGGAGATTCCCCCCAATAAAGCAGAATGTCGTGTGTAAAGCAGAATGTCGTAGACCCCTTGATTCTCAGTGGGTTCTAAGTCCAGATGTCCATCCAGGTGACATTCCTCTCCACTGTCCTCTCCCACTTCATCCAGGCGCCTTGCTGCCGCATGGCCATGGCTCTGCTGGTTCTTTCCTCCTCAATGAAGCACGCACCTCCTCCTGCACCAGCCTCTGCTTCTCCCTCCCACTGGCCAAGTTGTACAGGGTTGCTGCTAGGCTCCCAAGTCCGGCTCAGCCAAATACTGTCACTTGACATATAGAGGACAACGCACAAGTCATATGTGAGCAAATCAAGGTAAAGGCAGGAGCAGCTCGACTAGTGTATTCAGCATTGAACTTTTTTGATAATTTGATAATGAGATTGTTAATGTTTTAACTGTAATAAATTCATTATTCATTATTCAATATTTTAATATTGTTTAATGCAACATTTTATAGTCATTTTTAAATATTACTGAATAAACTAGGAATTTACACATGGCAATTTTAATAAATATTTTTTGGTATATATTTGGCCCACAGCCCTCTATCGGGTTTGGTTTTTGGCAGTGGTGGAAAGAGTACTGAAAAGTCATGCTCAAGTAAAAGTACCATTACTTGCCAAAAAATGTAGTGCAAGTAGAGTAAAAGTATCTGTTGTAAATATTACTCCAAAGTACTCAAGAGTAGCGAGTATTACACTGTTAAAAACTGATGCGTTTACATCTAATTTGTGGATGCGTGTAAACGTAACATTCTGTAGTGCATCTAGTAATTGCCCAGCAGGCACACGTCAAAAGATGTTAATATTAGGTTAGATTAGGTTTTTGGGTTGTGACGTCAGGTGACCAAAATTTATAGTCTAGCCAGTGTCTAAGGACAGCATTAAATTGATGTCCAATAATGCCATCAAATGACGTTGATATTTGGTAAGTTTTTAGGTTGTTAGAAAGTAACCAAAATCCAACATCGACGCAACATCTAAAACCAACATCATATTGACGTCAAATACTGACATTTATTCATCAGGTATGGCAACCAAAATCCAACGTCTAATAAATGTCAATAGTGGTAACGTCCACACAATGTCAAACTCACTAGATGTTGATATTTGGTTGATTTTAGGTTAGACATTGACCTGACGTTGAGTTCTGACATCAACTCGATTTTCATTTCCAAACAAAATGCAACATCCCCATGGGGGTACAACGTCAATCTGACGTCATGTTGACGTCTTGTGCCTGATGGGTGTTTAAGGCCATTTCGGTCATCATACAGTAAACATCCGTCATCTTGTCATCAATGACATGCATCTAAACAATCTCTGGGTCAATCTTGTAAAGATTTTGGACATCTTCTTGGACGCTTTAAATGCTTTCAAACAGTTTGCTGCAATTATAAATCTCCATGTCTTGAGGTAGTTCATTATGATGTGATTTACCTTCTATGTGTGATTTGATTGCACTCACAGGACTGATTTTTCTAATCCCTGAAGACAAGAAAAAATTAAGTAGTGACTGCAGGTTGAAGGAAAGTAGAGGAGTAAAAGTACAGATACAGCACTGAAAATGTACTCAAGGGTAAGTAAACGTACACATTTTTAAAACTACCTCGTAAATTACAATTCCTGAGAAAAACTACTCACAGTAATTTGAGTATTTGTAATTAGTTACATTACACCACTGGTTTTTGGACCTTTATAGGAAAAAGTTTTGGCCCTCTTTTTCTATCAGCTTGTGTGAGGAAACTATTGAGTAGTCTAGCTAAAAGGACTCTGAGGCTGAATTACACTATGAGGCGGTTTACTGTGTTAGTCATTACTCCGCAGATTTCACCGGGCAGGGCTTTGCAAAGTTTTAACAGTGGATTTCTCTGTAGCTGTACGCATGGAGGTAGGCCAAACAGTACGATGATGTGTGGTTGCGAATGTCAATACAGCGTGTTTACTAAATATACTCTTCAGTCAGGTCTCGAAATAGAAATCGCTTCCTAGTTTTGACTCGAGCCATGTGCAAGTGTTACAAACCCCTGATGTTAGTCCAGGGGATGGTGGGGTTTGACATTCATTTGTAATTAAAGTATATTTATACAAACAGTGAATAAGTGCTAAAGACAACCAAAATAATACCAAAATTGTGATTTTATTTATATTTCCCAAAGTGAACAAAAACAATGAATAAATCCAAAATAAAAAAAATAAAGTAAGGCAAAATATACTATTTACAACACTGAAACAAATACAAAGACAGGAGAGCTGGCAGAAGGGACGTGGGTGGCGCTAAAGGAACGAAAAGAACAAAACCCAAACTAAATCTTACTTCCCAGAAGCATCTAGCTAACTATCTATGTGAAACAAAATAATTAACACGCGAAGAGTCTTCCGAGTCCTGACTGTCTACTCTATCTATCTATCCAAAAGTACAAGGGGTGGCGCTCACCCCTAACCTAATTTACTATTCAGAAGAGCAGTCCTAAGTGTTGCAAAATGTATGTCACGTGACCTTCTTACCTGTCCGCTTCGTCCAAGCCTCGTAAACAACGTTTAAACAGAAAAATGGAGAGATCTACAAATAACGGACGGATAACGTGCACACAGAAACGGGCAACAACAAAATACACAGTTAGACGGGTTTTTTCGTAACGCAACAAGAAAACAAGATAAGAAAGGGAAAAGAGAGAGGCTGGTGAGTGGTCTGGCGCGCGCTTTTATGGAGGGTGGTCTTTGCTTATTGGATGTGACGTATGAATGACGAAACCGGGGGAGAAATGACTGACAGCTGAACAGACCAATGAACGGAACCTGTGAATAATGAAAGCAGATATGGGAGAGCAGAGCAAGAGAGAGACAACACAAACAGAGCACAAATAACAAATATGTAACACAAGTCGGACGTTTCTCTCAGACATTCATACTAGAAAAACAACTTTTACAACGGGCTATCAGTTTCAGAAAAGAAATTATTAAAATGTTTAGAAATAAAACAACAAAATGAGCAAATCACAGTCTGTATTTACAGTTTGTCTAACATTAAAAGAAGCGAGGCATTGACGCGTGTGTAACTGTTTGCATTGTTTGTGATCATGATGATGTCAGTGTCTAGTGTTCCTCTGGATTTTTATACAGCACTTTGTTGTATTTGTTGTTGTAGAAACTGCATTTACAATAGTTTTGTTTTTTATGATACGTATATTGTGTATTTTCAACAAGCGGCAACCTCCCGCTCTCCCTCGGGAAGCCAATACGGAAGTAACTGAAACTGCAATTCATCAAAATTCCGCTAGTCCTGGCTCCATAATAGAGCAAGTTGCAATTGAGCCCACTGTTAGAATGGCCAACTTTACAGCAGAAAAAAAGGTTTACAGCCTGGTACAAAGAACGATTTTGGTTCATATAGCTATTATTACCCTCCATGACAACTGTGAGGGGGGTGAATTTTTTTATAACTCATCCATTTCCTTTATATTAGGTTATATTAAGTTTGCATAATTAAGGGCGTGGCCACTTGAGTGACAGCTAGGTCTCGCTGTTCGCCGTCACTTCACCTCAGCTGAATCCAGCAGATTAGCCACTGATCTCTGCATTTTCATCGTATTTTTGTGTTGTTTTCTGTAGCTTTACACAGTCAGCTGCCTTTTGGACTTATTTCTTACAATTATCAGATGATATGGCATGCTGTGTGCACTTAATTGTGCTCACAAACCATTCACGTGGCCTCGTTTCTCATGTGAGTAAAGTTATATACTTATACACCATCCCTATAAATGTATTTGTTTTATTTAAGATCATTTATCATTAATATTTTTCTTTAGACCTGTAAAGCACTCCAGAATGTGACAGATTGATTAGCTGTAGGCTCTAGAACAGTCATCTGAAGCGTTATCATACAGTGTTATGCTGGAGTTCATCAATAGTCTTGCATTTACTAACACAGACTATATCTGAAGTGTTTGGAAGTAATTCGCATTTTCTTCCTGTAGGAAAACGTCTTAAGAGCAATGTTTAGCGGCTCAATGTATGACTACAGTGTTTTTAAAAGTCTAAACACTTTATAGATATAGTGTACAGCCAAGCACATGTGGTCAGAACCCAAACGAGTCGCAGGTAATAGAGTATTAAAAGTTTCTCCTAAAGTAAAGTCTGTCTGCCAGGTCTAAGCAAAGTGCCAGCAGGTGTCTGTAGCTCCGCTCACTCTCCGCCTCTTTGCCCTTGTTTGGTATCCCGCCGTGGGTGCGATGACTCGCGAACAAAATGGCGACGGTTGGCCACGCCTACTTGTAGCTTCTTTTGCAGTGTTCAGAAACCTATGGGTGACGTCACGGATGCTACGTCCATATATTTTACAGTCTATGATTTTCAATGCTGGTTTGCGGCTGGAAGAGCATCCACTGCTTAAAACATATGCTGGATAAATTGGCGGTTCATTCCGCTGTGGCGACCCCTGATAAATAAACGGACTAATCCGAAGGAAAAGGAATGAAAAGACTCTGAAATCACCTTCCTGGTTGCGATTAATATTGTGCAGCCCTGCTATAAATGTGTGTTTGAGACTCTACTAGGTCACCAGGAACTGAAGAACGTGTGAAACTAGCGAGGAGGAGATAAACAGAAGCGTCCCACAGCATCAGACGCAGTCGCGACATTAATACCCGACTGAGGCGGTTTCCCACGCTGCACTATCAACATCTAACCTGATTAATCCAGCCGGAGACTCGCTTTGAAAGCAAAGGTCATATTCAGACATTTCATGATCAAATCCAATCACAGTCTCCAGGCTGAGCTTCAGATAAGTAGCTTAGTTTCTTCTTCTTCAAAAGATATTAGCTTCTTTTTTTTTCTTCTTTTAGCTATAGCATCACTTTAGGCATGCTGCTGTCAGAACAGACATAAACACAACGTTATATTTTATGCTTCATTGAGCAGTAGAGCTGCTTTCATTTAGCTGAATATGTTTGGCATGAGACAAATGACTGTTGTTTATTAGAGGATGCTGGGAAAATCTCCTGCCGGACTGA